>NW_007247131.1:282561-284496 GCF_000164805.1 Carlito syrichta
GCGAGTGGGTGGGTGGGTGGATGGATGGATGAAAGGGTCAGTTGTTTTAATTAAAGGATTCGTTAATTCATGGATCATGGATGGATGGATGGATGGATTGATAAAAGGGTGGGTTGTTGGATGGATAGAGGGGTGGAGGAAAGCATGGGTGGATGGATGGATAGATGGATGAATGGATGGATGAAAGCGTGGGCTGGTGGACGGATGGATGGATTTTGGGTGCTGGCTGCAGGCTCAGGTGGGGCCACTCTGAGAAAACAGTGGCTGTCAGCCCCAGGGAGGCACGAGCCTCCTCATTCCTATGCAGCCCATCGTGGTGGGCAAGCCTGGCTGGCTGGCTCAGGCCTAGTCATCCCTGAGCCATGGTGACAGGCTCAGAGCAACACTGGCATGCAGTGGATGCTAAAGTCAGCCCTGATGCCAGTACGATGGCCGTGCTTGTGGGGTTATTCTGAGTTAACTCAGATGTTCCCACATCTCCAGTCTGCAGGCCACACTGTCCTTCAATCACCAGGAAGAGTGTCTGTGCTTCCCTGTCGTCCAGCGCTAGGAGGCTTCTTCAGGCAGGACCAAGCGTCTTGAGCCCTTGCTGTGCCTCAGGCCCGTCAGGCCACCTGGGAAGTCCTGGAGCTCCTGCAGTTCCCACAAGTCCATGCTGTCCTCCAAGGCCCATATGGGTCTCCTCCATGCCAACAGTGCCCTGGGATCCTCATAGCACAGTCCCTCCCTAAAGTCCCCAAAGCTCAGCTAAATCCAGGCCAGAGCAGTGGCAGTGATTAGCAGGAACTTCTCCTTAAGCACTTGGCAGTGCTGCAGGAGGGAACCAGAGCAGGAAAGTGGGAACCAGAGCCCCATTCCCTCTTGGCTAGCTCTCCTGGGTGCCTGGCACTGTGGACTGCTGCTCCTCCATCCCAGACCTTTAGGCCCCTAAAGTCTTGGTGTCCCAGATTGAGGGAAGGTCTCATCACCCCAGTGAGGGTCAGGCCTGGGGCAGGGTGGGGATGACAGGAGCCTCACTCAGCCCCACAGATGGCAGGAAGAAGCCCTCGGAGCAGGCAGATCAGAGGCTGTAGTGGGGCTGAAGCCAGACCTGTCTGCCATCCCGAAGGCCTCTCTCTGCCCTGACCCAGGGCCCCTGGGGGCAGCCACCCAGCCTCACCTACTGTGAGGACTGAAATACGCACCCACGGTGGGTGCAGGACACCACATGCACCACTTGGGCCTCCTTGGCCATCTCCTCTTCCTGGGAGCGCCCCACGGCCTGAAATTACACAGGGAGAAAGTTCTTCCTTTGACTGCAAGGGCCTGGTGTCTCCCGTGCCCAGACCTGGCCTGAGCAAGAGGGGTGAGAGTCCAACTTGGTGGGGCCGTGACAGCTCAGCCAACCCTCTGTGGACACTGGGGTCTCTCCTGTGGACACTGGCAGGGGTGGGGTGGGTGAGAGTCAAGGTGGAGCCGTAGAGCCAGTCCCAGGGACAAGCCCCTCTGAAAAATGGGTCCAGCAAGATCCTGCTGGCTGTGACGCAGTTTCCCGATTGTTCCTTGGCCCTCTCCAGTTGAGTATTGAAGTCTGGCGTCTCCTTTCCCTGTCCCGGGCCCTCACCTTTGTTTCCTATGCCACATGTGGATGCCCTGGGTGCCATCTGTCCCCCTGCGGCCTCCTGGGTTCACGACCTCGGAAGTACCAAGCCACCTGCCCAGACACAGGGAAGCTGGGTTCTGCTCCAGCTTGGCTCCCTGGGACCCTGGCCCTTCCCCAAAACACCCAGTTCTGAAGTTTTTGTCCTGGGCATGAGAAATGGTGGGTGCCCCCACAGGCATGGTAGAAGCAGGCAGGCTTCTGGAAAGTTCTAGAGCTGAGGAGATGCCCAGCTGGTCTTCCTTGCCCAGGGGTCAGGTCCTCACCACAGCCCCCACCCCCACCGCCCCCTCACA
>NW_007247131.1:284516-296041 GCF_000164805.1 Carlito syrichta
AGGAGCCCCACCCGCCAGGGTGACGCCATGTCTCCTCGGAAAGGGCCGTTTCCCCTCGGAGAAGGGGCCGAGCATTAATTCATCCAAGGCCAGGGATTAGTCATCGGACAAATGAGATTAAATGCCCTGGAAATGGAATTAAAATGACGTCAAACAGCAGAATATCATTTTCTTAACACAGCCCTGCAAGATGCTTCCTGCTTTAACTCCCTTTTGGCCGTGACTCAACCCTCAAGCGTGCACTGCTTGGGAGCAGGAGGGGCCACCCGCGTCCAGGCCGTGCTGCTGAACCTGCCGGGCTTAGGGACCACCGAGGAATTACCGCCTCAGATGGTCCTCACAGACACTCTCTTGGGGACTTTGAGTCATTTTATTTATTTATTTATTTATTTACTTGGAGTTGTGGTCTCACTCTGTCACGCAGGCGACCGTGGAGTGACATGATCACAACTCACCACAGCTTTGACCTCCTGGACTCAAGTCATCCTCCTCCTGCCTCAGCCTCCTGAGTAGCTGGGACTACAACTGTGTGTCACCGTGACAGGCTAAGTTTTTTAAATTTTTTTAAAGAGATGAGGTCTCTCTATGTTGCCCAGGCTGGTCTCAAACTCCTGGGCTTAAGGGATCCTCCCACCTCGGCCTCTAAAATGCTGGGATTATAGATATGAGCCCGGGTGCCTGGCCTTGAGTCCTTTAAATGTTGGATGGAACCCCACAGCTGGCAGAACCTACAGCCCAAGACCCCGCAGCCAGGTTGGGGACCTTGGTAGAGGCTCCTGGGGGTGGTCAGCCCATCCTAGGGCTCCATAATCATGGGGCCAGGGGAAAGAAGGAAGGGAGGGAGGGAAGAAGGAGGCAGCAAGTTTCCTGGAGGCTCTTCCTGGCCTTCCCACATATTCTCCACCTGGCCAGTTCTTGTGTCCCTATTGGTACACCCCTGCGTGCCCTCCCAGAAGGTCCCAGGCTTCCTTGGCATGATCATGGTGCACCTCGGCCTCAACCTCCTGGGCAAAGACGATCCTTCTGCCTCAGCCGCCTGAGTTGCTGAGACTACAGACATAGGCCACCATGCCCAGCTAATTTTGCAGAAATCCTCTTTCCATCATAGAAGAGAGAAATGCTGACCTAGGGCTCAAATCTTTGGGAGGCCTGAGCAAACGGACATCAGGGCTAGGACTGACCAACCACCTCTCCCAGGTGCCATCCACACACACCCGTCATTTCCCCCAGCTCATCTGGGGATTGGTAACTCAGTTCCCTTAGAAGTCAGAAAGGGCCAGGTGCAGCAGCTCCAAAGGGCCGGGCATGATGGCTCATACCTGTCATCCTAGCACTTTTGGGAGGCCAAAGTGGAAGAATCGCTTGAGCCCAGGAGTTTCAGAACAGCCTGAGCAACAAAAACAAGACCTTTTCTCAACTATAAACCAAAAAATTAGCTGGGTATAGTGGCATGCACCTGTAGTTCCAGCTACTCAGGAGGCTGTGGTGGCAGGATCACCTGAGCCCAGGAGATCAAGACTGAGGTGAGCCATGATTGTGCCACTGCACTCCAGCCTGGGTGACAGAGTGAGACCCGATTTAAAAAATAAAAGAAGTTGGAAAGTGTAAGCCCCCCCCAGCCCACTCGGCAGCACAGCTGGGACAGGGAGGGAGCAGGAAGACCTGTGTCATCCACGTCCCCCACCTCCCCATGGCTTTCCGATGATGTCTTCATAAACACGGCCTGGTGGCCTGGCTGGTACATGCGCCTCTTTCTGGAAGGCTCCGGCGGTTAGAATAGCCCGGACAAGCTGCAAAGCCGCTTCGAGTCTTTCTCAATCATCAGCTTTCACCCTGATCGTTATTTCTCATTTTCACTGAAACAATCACTTGTCGGTGAGCGTGGTCCATGATCTGCCAATTCGTCATGTCACCAGCCAGGCTGAGAGCATGCACCACCCAGCCAGGCACGGACCGGATCAATAGGACTCATTCATGCCGTCAATAGCTGTAAATGGTGAGATTGACGAGACCAGCCGGGACATCTTCCCGCTTGGTCACCATCTCGGAAGCTGCGGGGGGCAGGGCCCAAGTGGGCTGGCAGGGCATGTCCTGCACCATCCCTGAGGGTCCAGCCCACCTGGGCTGCGTCTGTCCCAGGTTTTCCTCATCACCCGTCCACTCAGGCCATCAGCATTCCTGGGTCAAGCCCAGCTGTGTCCAACTCCGGGACTCCAGAAATGATCAATGATCACAGAGGCCTGGGGAGGACCCCACTGTTTCCCCCTCCCCGCTGCTCCCCCAGCGACAGGCCTGGGCTCCCCCCTCCTCAGACGGGGCTCCCAAGGCAGCTTGTCCCTCTGGCAGGTGGTGAGTTCTCCTGACTCAGAGGAGAAACAGACCCATCCTGGCACCTCCCTCGGGCCAGGGACTGCTCCCTCCACGCCTGGGCCTTGTCCAGGAAGTTTGTTTGGATGACCCGCAAACATTTCTCCCGGCCTAGCACCCAGGTGTCCTCCAGCCACTGGCCAGTGGAGTGCCCTCCACTAATCTGGGAACTCCCTTTCTAAGTCCAGCTCGGGACGGAGTGTCTGCGTCCCTGCCTCAGGAGAAGGAAGAATCAGGTGGAGAAGCAGGTGGGGGTCACCTCCTTCACCCTAGGCTCCATATCCCATTGGAACAGTCCCCAGAACAGAGAAGAACCCTGGACACTGCCACTCACTGATGCCTGGATTAGCCAGGGCCCTCCAGAGAAAAGAGATCAATAGGACGTAGAGAAAGGGAATTCGCTCCACGAGCACAGAGGTCTGCAGTGGGTACACTGAGCCTGTGTTTCACTTAAGTCCAGAAGCAGAAATCTCCCAGCTGGCAATTCGGCAGCAAAGGAAATTCTCTTGGGCCATGTAGACCTTCAACTGATTGGATGAGGCCCACCCACAGTGGGGCAATTCTCTGTTTTACTGAGTCCATGACTTCAAGTGCATTACTTGAAACAAGTGTTCCCATCATGTTGCTGAGAAGGGCAGTGGGCATCAATTTATGGCTTGAGTTCACTGTCCTTGGCCAGGTGTTGGGGCTGCCTTCCTGTTTTCTGGGCATCTACAGGGCAAAGCTGACCCTCTCCCCTGGGGCTTTGTCTGGGTTCTGGGGGCGGGCTGTGATGTGAGCCCCGGCCACTCAGGTCTGGAGAGCCTGGCCTGGGGCACGGCTGCCACGCTGCCCTCCCTGACCCTGGGCATCAGCCTCTCCCCACTGCAGCTCCAGCCCATTGGGCCCAAGACCCCTGCTAACCACCATCAATGGTGACACCACGATCATGCAGCCTGTCTGGAGCCCCTTGGCCTGCAGCCACCTGGACATGGGCTGTCCTTGCTGCAGATGGGTTGGGTTCCAGGCAGGTGGGAAGAGGGCTGAGTGTGCCCCCCGCCCGGGGCCTGCAGCTCCCAAGGCAGGCTGTCTCTGGGATGGTGCCCAGAGCCCAGGTGGAACCATGCAAGCCTGAGGCCACAGCTGAAAATTGGGCACAGCCACTCTGGCTAAATTAAGCCCTGCAGCCCAGCCCAGTATCCACGGGAAGGGTGGGTGAGGACAGGGTGTCCACTAGTGACAATCTGACCTCTCACAGCTGCCCCCTCAGGACGAGGAGGGCGCGGAGAGAGGCAGGGGCAGCTCTCCAGTCCTTCCTCGCCCTCTGGGTGCAGGTGACAATGACAGCACTCCAGCAACCTGGGCTGACACCACCCCAAGGTCCTGGCCCTCGTTCCCATGACTCAGGATTTGGCCTCTGAATCCTTGTCAGCCCCAAGCTCTGCAGCCTCAGAAAGGAGGTGGAAATGGCCAGAAGAGAAAAAAATGTCCCCATTCCTGCTCTGGGGAGCACAGTTGTCCAGGGCAAGTCCAGGACATGCCAGATTTGGCTTGCAGGGATGGGTAGGGAACAGCCTGGGCCCGGCAGGTGGAACAGTGCCCCGTCCAATCCTGGGGACCCCAGGCAGGCCCTGGGCTCTGACCAGCACAAGTAGGTGGTCCTGCTCCTTCCAGGACACCTGCGCAGGCCAGGCTGTGGCAGGAGGCTCCCTGGTGTTCCTGCCCACTTGCAAAAGCTGCCTTTGCAGTAGGAGGCACAGACAACCGACTACTGCCCCATCCTGCCTTGGAGCAGGCTGAGAGGGAGGGGCCTGGCCACACTGTGGGCCCCACCCTGCCCAGGGCCCTTCCCAGCCGACTCTCCCCTCCTCTGCCCCTGCACCACCTTTCCTCCCTTGTTCTGTCCCAGGGCTCACCCCTGCCCTGACCACGGGTTCACTCCTCTACCAAAGTGCTAGTTCATGTTTAAAGGGAAAAAGCCAGCCGTGGGCACACCACCAGCCCCAGTCAAGTCCCTCTGGCCTTGGGGAGTCAGTTCCACAGCTTGGGCCATCTCCACCTCTGACCTGGGACAGTCAGGCAGCATGGGAGGCAGAAGCACAAGGTGCCCTGGAAGGCTGGACACCTGCCCCACCCACACCAGCTCAGGGACTGCTGGGAGTCAAAGCAAAAACGCCAGTCTCCTTTCTTAAGAAAACCTAAAAAGAACACAGAACATTTGAAACTGGAAGCCAAATACTTATTAAATGTTTTAGAACCCATCAAAACCCACAGATGCTGGGAAGAACAAACCCCCACTCTCAGGAAGAAATGGCAAGTGGTCTCAAGAGGGGAGGGGATTCTGAGGATGCTACCATGAACCCCTGGACACCCTAGCTCAGCTCTCCCTGTGTGCCCTCATTGACCCTGGCCCAGCCCCAGGTAAGACCCTTCCAGCAGGTCTGAAAGAATTCAGGGGAGTGATTCTCAGGTTCAATCAATACCTGTGGGCACTTAAAGCTGACTTGGGATCACCTGAGCCCAGCAGGTCGACACTGTGGTGTCCATGAGCATGCCACTTCACTCCAGCTTAGGCAACAGAGTGAGACTCCAACTCAACAACAAAAAAAAACATAACCAGAGTGGCTGCCAGCCAGCCAGCCTCTTAAGATGAGAGGTCAAAACCTGGTGGCCCACTGACCCCAAGGCATCTGTATCACAAAGTGATAATGGGGTGACCCCACTAGGGGCTCACAGTCTGTGGCTGCAACAGGGGACCTTGAGCCTCATAGGAAACCACTGCACTAGAGAGACGTTCCTGGAATTCCCGACAGGGTGCTCGCTAGAGGGCAGGGGCTGCTGGGACCCCACGTAGTTTACCCATGGTGAGAACAGGACTTCTCTGCCCACAGAGAAGACTTTAGAAGCAGCACAACCTCTGGATGCTGAAGGACAGAGAGGGGGTCAGAAGGGTGAGTTGCAGAGAGTAGGGAGGGCACTCCTGGGTGATCTTGGCGCAGGACCAAGGCTCGGGACAAAGGCTCAGTACCAAGACTTGGGATCTCAATTCAGGACCAAGCCTTGGGACCAAGGCTCAGAACCAAGGCTTGGGACCAAGGCTGAGGACCAAGGCTTGGGATCTCAGCTCATGACTGAGGCTTGGGACCAAGGTTTGGGGTCTCAACTCAGGACCAAGGCTCAGAACCAAGGCTCAGGATGAAGGCTTGGGACCAAGGCTCAGGATGAAGGCTTGGGATCTCAGCTCATGGCCAAAGCTTGGGACCAAGGTTTGGGATCTCAATTCAGGGACCAAGGCTCAGAACCAAGGCTCAGGACCAAGGCTCGGGACCAAGACTCAGGACCAAGGCTCGGGACCAAGACTTGGGACCAAGACTCAGGACCAAGGCTCAAGACTAAGGCTTAAGACCAAGTCTCAGGACCTCAGCTCGTTGTCAAAGCTCAGGACCTTGGTTCAGGACCAAGGCACAGTACCAAGGCTTGGGACCTCAGCTCAGAACCAAGGCTCAGGACCTGTCGGAGGCAGGAGGGCCACTTGTTAAGGGTGAGATCTGCATAGACATGTGCTTCGAGGCAGTCCCTAGCATAGGAAGCTTCCAGAAACAGGCACAGATCTACTCCAAGTCCTAGGAGCAAGGGGAGCCTGCCTGGGTTTCCAGTGAGTTCTCTGGCTGGGGGTGGGGCCAAGGCACCACAGAGCTTGACCCAGACAGGTCCCTGCGCCTTCGATGGCCTCAGTGTCCCCCACAGCATTTCCCTTAGTCTTCACCTCTCACCCCATCTCCTGCTGCTACTGTGGCAACTTCCCCCTCCCCCTCCCCTCTCCTTTTTTTCCCTCCCCTTCCCCTCTGCTCTTCCTGCCCTCCTTCCCCCTCCCCTCCCCCAACACACAGTGCCCTTGCCTCTGTTCTTTCTTGGCACCTACCCCAAGGCCCATCACCCAAAGGGTCCTACCAAAGGCCCCAAAGCCAAGTGGCAGGCAGAGCCCTCCCCACATGGCCGGGAGGGGATGGCTGTACCATTCGTGTTTACCTGTCCCGGACATGCACACAAAGTGTACTGGAACGCAGCAGGTGCTGGCCATGTTGATGACCATTCTTGGGCACGTTATCTGCCGTCCTGTGTGGAGTGCTTGCCTCCTGTGTCCTGGCCACCGTTCAGTTAGGCAGGTGCTACCTATCCCAGCAAGTGGGGCTCTTCGGATTGCAGGAGGCACTGGCAGGAGGGGCCATGGGCTCCGTCCCCACCCTGGGCCCATCCAGTCACCCCAGGGGCCACCAGCGAGGCCCAGCAGGGAAGGACAGCAGAACCCCAGGTGGCTAGAAGCCTTTCCCCTGTCTGTGGCATAATGAACCAGGCTGTGTGTGAGGCTCTGAGTAAACACTAATTATTAAAAGAGCAGGCCCTTAGGGCAACAGGAGGCTGGTGGCGCTCTAGAAAGATGGGTGTTGGTGCAGGCAGACCAGTGTGTGGCACGTACCTGCGGGAGGTGTGCTCAGTCACCTGGGACATGGGGGCAGGCTGGAAAGAGCCCCTAAACAGGACAGCGCAGGACCCGGCTTCTGCAAAACTTGGGGTCCCCAGGTCTGCAGCTCTCTGGGGCAGGAGGGAATGCCACCTGGGAGTCCTCACTCCACTGAGGCCTTGCTGCCTCCTGACCCTCTTGTCCTGTGGAGGCAGGGTGGATCAGCCACAGTGGAGAAGGGGCACTCACCCCCCTTCCACACTCTGAAGCAGGTCCTCTCTGAGGATGGGTTTGTGGAAGGCCCCTTCTCCCCATGCTCATGGTGACAGCCACAGGCCGCCCTCTCCATAATGGAGGGCCCTCAGGTGGCCTGCCCTTCTCTCCCCAGGCGAGCCCTTCCCCACAGCCCTGGAGGTCACTACGCCGCCCCTCAGTTGTTGTCACAGGTAGCTAGAAGCTCCTCGGCAGTGTCTTGCTGGGGGTGTGGCACGTGGCCACCACAAAGCATGCCAGTACCGCGTGGCACAGCACCACTCTGGACCACTCAGGCCCTGGCCACGGGCGGCCTGGACAGCTCCTCCCTCCTCCCACCCACTTGGCCCTCAGAGCCCCAGCCCCCACCTCACACCAAGAGTCACCTGGATGTCTCTGCCCCAAATGCTAGACTCAACCTGGGAGACACAAGAAGAAGCAAGCACTGGAGAGAACAATGAATAGAAGGGTGGACGTGGTGACCCACGGAGGAGGACAGGTGGCAGAAGTCATAGAGAGGCAGCTGCACGTAGCCAGAGTCACCAGAGGACCCGCACATGGCCAGATAAGCTCCGATGACCAGGCCGTTTCCCACCAAGCTGGACTAAGCCACCAGAGATCTCAGGCAGTGGGGGTGGGGTAGGGCGGGGGATCAAGAGGGCTGTGGGATGAGCAGGGACCTGGAAGGTTCTGGTCAATGAGACATGAAGGGCAGTGTCCAGGGCTCCTGGGAAATACACCTTTCCTGGGTCCCTGTCCTTGTGCATGGGAAGCTGCCACAAGCTGCGAGTCACCCTGGGCTGCAAGGCAGCTAGCCTGGACCCCCCATGGCTGCAAAGACACGGCCCACCTCTAAGCCACCAGGCAACCTTTCCCAAACTTCTCCACCAGAAGACACCTGCATCGGTGAAGCCACCCAGGCCAGGGCTCCTAGCTAGCCTCTCACTCCATGGTGCCAATGTCCACACTGCCAGGCTGTGCAGAGGCACTGAGCCATGCCACATGCCCTTGCAGCCTTATATCCAAGCTGACCTCACCCGTTTCCCAGTCCTACCTCAACTCCACTCCTAGGACAGCTGCCATCATGGAAGCCAAAAGTCCACACAGAGCACCTTCCTCCTCCTCCACCCCTGTCACCTCCTGCTTGCCTCACACACAGCCTGGGATTCGTCTCAGCTCCCCCAGAGACCTTCTTGTGTCCTCAAGCTCCCTGGGTCCCCCAATGTCTCACTGTAAACATGGACCCTGGGAGAGAATGGGCCATGGCTTGGTCCCCTATGTCCTGGCACCTGACCAGGGCACAACACCAGCCCCCAGGGAAGCTTAGCAGGGGACAGTCCACCAGCATGGCACCTGAGAAGTTGGAACCACACCCACCCTTGCAGTCCAGCAGAGCTGGGGCTTCTGCCACACAGTAGCCTGGGGACCCCAGACCACCCTTGGGGGCCCAGGAAGTGGCCCAAGGGGTGAGCTGGGACTGGATAGGCAGCCAGGCCGAGTCCCCAGGAGGCCGAGCTTGTGTATCAATTCTTCTTATCCCCTCTCCCCTTATAATTTCTTTGGGTGTAGTTTTTAATTATGCAAATGATTTGTAAATGCATTCACATTATGAAAATTCAAGTTATATAGGCACAGAAATCCCATGTACCCTCTCTCTCAGTCCAAGCAGCCTCCTCGGGTGACCGCCATTCTCTGTTTGGTGTGCACAGTTCCAGAACATTCTCTGCACATGCACCCATATGTGTGTTTAGTAGCCTCCTGTGTGTGTTTCTGTGGATGGCATCACCCTGTACAGATACCCCTGTGGTCTCTCTTTTTCTGATCACTTGGTCTTGGATGTTGTTGGGGGAAGGACTAACTGGCTACAACACCTCAGCTGCTTTTGGCTTCTGATGGCGTGGCCCGGTCACAAGCTCTGCCCCCTGGCTGCAGGAGTCCCTCAATATTCTCTCCACTCTTCTTGGGTGGAAGTGGGACCCAGGAGGTAGCAGAGTCCACATGGGAAGACCCTGAATCCTGAACCACCCACAAAAGACAGGGGCCCTCAACCAGGAAGACCCACCCTGGACCTGGACTGAGCCACCAACAAGACCAAACTCCTATTGTGTCAAGTACCAGAGTGTTGACTCCATTGGTGAGGGCAGCCAGCAATGCCCTCGCTCAGGTGGCCGCCTCCTCCTGGCGTTTCAGGCTGATCCAGCTTATCTTCCAACCCCCTCTGTGATACTTGCAGACTGAAATGTGCTGTGGTTTCAATGTATGAGTCCCCCCATTCCGATGTCAAAGGAGGTGATAACGTCATGAAGGTGAAGCCCTCAGAAACTGGAGCGTGGCGGCTCTCAGCACTTTGGGAGGCTGAAGTGAGAGGACTGCCTGAGTCCAGGGGTTCAACACCAGCCTGGGTAACTTGGTGAGACCTCATTTGTACAATAAATTGAAAAATTAGCTGGGCATGGTGATGTGCACCCAGTTCCAGCTACTTGGGAGGCTGAGGTGGAAGGATCACCTGAGCCCAGCAGGTCGAGGCTGCAGTGGCCATGAGCATGCCACTGTGCTCCAGCCTGGGTGGAGACTCTGACTCAAAACAAAAAAAAAGAGAGGATTAGGGACCTTACAAAAGGGCCCCCCCACACACACACCATGTGAGGACACAGCTGGAAGATGACTGTCTGTGAACGAGAAAGGGACCCTTACCAGACACCAAGTCTGCCAGTCCCTGAGATTCCAGCCTCCAGAGCTGTGAGAAGCAAACGCCTGTTGTTTAAAAGTCCCACCCAGGCTGTTGTGACAGCAGCCTAGTGGACTGAGACAGAAACAGGAGGTCTGTTCCACACACCTCTACCATACAGGCCATTCCTGAATACAGGGCCAGATCCCAGGTCTTGGGGGAGCATCTGGGGATCTTTCCTCCATGGGCCAACTCCCCTCATCCTACTCTGGCACCCTCCCGCTCAGGCCCTATCAAGAATCTCTCCTGCCAGCCAGACTTCCCAGCAGTCTCCACGGCTGGGGACTGTGCCGACCAGTCTCTCTTCAGGGACTGCTGTCTTGATGAGGAATTATTTCTCTAAATGGGGCTCTTTCCATGGTCTCCTGCTTTGTGTCCTGGACAATTCGATCAGATGAGGACAAAGAATCCATCAACGCCTTCCAGCCAAAGGGACAAAGGGGCCCGAGACGCCTCAACACGGCGGCCCCACGCCTCACACACGGGCCACCCGGGTTGGGGCAGTCCGTCCCTTTTGTGCTGATATGTTAACAAATGACAGCCCACAGGCTTGCACTCAGGCGTGCCCATTGTCTGCCTGTCTCTGGTCCTCTCCATTGGAGACAGGGCTCCGACATGATGTGCAGTGTCACGGCTGGGCTGTGAGCCCAGATAAGTACCAGGACACAGGCCATGGCTCACAGGCCTGCTTTGGCCTCCAGGGCTGCAGAGAAGCCTTGGGGACCCTTGGCCCTGCCCAGGAGAAACACAGCTGGGCTGTCACAACTCCAGATGTGACCAGCCTTGCCCCGCACACATGCACAGCAGATTTGCCCACCCACCTGATGATGGGGAGAGAGCTGGCCATCCAAGATAGCTGGACACCACCTCTCCCTCTAAGGCTGGGCCCTACAAGGTGACCCCAACTTTCTCAGGAAGTCCAGGTGACAGTGACCATGGCAAATGACAGTCTGTGGCTTCTCCCTCCTTCCTCGATGAGCTCTCTGTAGTCCACATCCACCTTCAAATCTCCTAAACTGGACACAAGTGGTCGAGGCCCCAGTGACCTCCTGTGAGTCTGGGAGGCCTGTGGGCAGGTCTGTCCTTCCAGAAGCAGAGGGGAGAATGGGACCCTGGTCCTCCAGCTGTCGGGTGAGTGACCCTGAAGCCCACTTTGCCTCTGTGTCTACATCCCATCCTTAAATGGGCACAGATGCCCTGGTGGGTCCTGGAGACCATGAGCTCTGTCTAAATTGCGACACACTGGGCGAACTGCCCTGCCAGCACTCAGGAAGCTCACACCCTGACAGATCCCAACAAGCTCCATGCACTCCCACAGGGCTGCCACCACTGTGACCTCACTCCACAGACTAGGAAACTGAGGCACAGTGAGGGAAGAGCCAGGAGGCAAGTCCAACACCTGTTCAGAGGATGCAGCCTCATACTATAATGCTGGCATGATGTGCCTGGAAGCACCTGCTGGAACCCAAGTTGCCTGAGCTGGAGTTGCCCAGCCCTTACACAGGCCGGAACAGGAGTGCTGGACCCAACCTCACCCCACCCTCCATGGTACCTCCCCCTGTCCAAGTATCCATGCTCCCTTCTCCCCCGTCGGCACTCCCCTCCCTTCCCGATCACTTGGTCTTGGGTATTGCCTGCACCCCTCCCCTCCTGCCTGCAACCCCCTCCCCTCCTGCCTGCACCCCTCCCCTCCTGCCTGCAACCTCCTCCCCTCCTGCCTGCAACCTCCTCCCCTCC
>NW_007247131.1:296121-297966 GCF_000164805.1 Carlito syrichta
CCTCCCCTCCCCTTCTACCTGTTCCCCTCCCCTCCTCTCCAACCTACAACCCTCTCCTCCAGCCTGCAGCCCTTCCTTCCCCTCCAGCCTCCTCCCTTTCCCTCCTCCTTGCTCCCCGTTCCTCCTGCCGGCTCTCCTCCTTTCTAGCTGCTTCCCTCCCCTCCAGGTACCAAAGAGGCAGATCCATCCTAAGACCCGCTTGCTCTCCGGAAGTTGAGCCACGGCTCATGTGTACGAGGGCAGATTTCTTGTCTCCCATTCCCCTCTTCATGGAGATCTCCCTGGGAAGGACCAGGGGCCTCCCACAGGGCAGCCTGGCGCCTGGCTTTGAGCTGCACACAGTAGGTGCACAGCAGAGGCCAGCGGGGCCACAGCCCCACCACGACACAGAGTCCTCTCACTCTGGGAGGAGCCCAGCCCATCACTGGGGTCTCCAGCACTGGCAGCCTCCTCCCAAGGCAGCAGGATGGCAGGACGGCAGCTGGGCGCCCACAGGCTGGCAAGGATGTCTCGCTCTCTTCATCAAGCCTCTCTCTTACCCTGAATGAGACAGCTGCCCCACCAAGAGGCTTCCCAGAGCGCAGTGCCCAGCCCTGGGACACACCTCTGTCCAGGCAAGCCACTGAACACATGAGGGTGCCCCCTCACGGGGTACCCGCGGACAATGGGAACAGGGCATCCTTTCATGGAACTCTGCACCTGGGAAGCTGAGCGCAACACACGAAATGGGATTTTATGGCTATTTTATAGCACTACGCTCAAGATAGCTCGTCTTAATTATCTTCTAACACAACACCTTTGGCGACTCTAAATAATTCACCACCAGCCCCCTCATCCTGCCAGGTGTGCAGGACATGCCTCCACGCCCCCATCCGGCCCTGCCCGGAGGTCGAACATCCATGGTCCCAGGCAGAGGTCCCTGGAGAGGCAGACACTAGGTGGCCTGTCCTCCTGACCCCCGGCGGGCAGAGGCAGTCATTCCTGAAGTGATGGCAGCAATTCCACAACTGTGCTGGGCTGCTCTAAGGATGACAGTTAACCTCTCTGGACCAGGTAGGGACATGCCTGCCGGCCCCCATCACCTCCATCCTCGAAGGCCTCTGCCCTTACCTCGCTGCCCCGGGGACCTCTGGATTCCCACACTTCCCTGTGTCCTGGAAGGTCAGAGTCTCACTGTCTCCTCCTCCTGCTCTAGCTTTAAGATTAGAACAGGCTCAGGCACGCCCCAATACCAGCACAGGGCAGGCACCTAGAGTATGGCCTTGCGGGTGTCCACCCACCCTCAGTGTGAGCCCACCCTGAGGCTTGTGGCTGGGTAGCTGAGCGGCCTCGGCCCTTCCCTAGCCTGCAGGTGGGAATGCACAGACTGAGTCACCAGGCCAGCTCCGCATGGAGCGTCTTGGGAAGGGGTCATCACCTCCATCCCCCTGCCCAGGGTCAGCCTCGAGAGAAACTCAACCCTAGCCTTTCCAGAGAGGGGCTGGGGACCAGGGGCTCATAAACCCAGCCTGCCTCTGCTCCTGTGTTTAACGACTCCCGTCAAGGACTTCTGCCCGGATTCAATTACCATCACGGATTTTATAGGACTGGCAGTCCATCGCACTGGGATGTGGAGACATAACCCATGCCAGCCGGCCAGGCTGCCCCGCCCCACCTCCTTTCTCTCTAGCAAATGCCCAGGGGCCTGGGAAGGCCAAGGTCACCTCCTGTTCTTCTTCCCGGAACTAGGAAGTTCAGAGTCATGCCATTCTGGACACACACAGGGACGAGGAGCACATTCTGGAAGGGATTCTTTTTTTTTTTGAGTTGGAATCTCACTCTGTCACCCAGACTGGAGCGCAGTGG
>NW_007247131.1:298241-359784 GCF_000164805.1 Carlito syrichta
ATTTTTTATTTATTGTAGAGACGAGGTCTCGCCAAGTTGCCTGGGCAGGTCTCGAACCTGTGGGCTCAGGCAATCCACTCGCCTTGGCCTCCCAATGGGCTGGGATTCCAGGCTGAGCCACCGAACCCAGCCTGGAAGGGATTCTAAGTGAGCAGGTGTGCATGGGTGGCATGCCCACTATGCCAAATGTGTGTGCAGGAGATTCAGCATGTAACCCCAAATAGCTACGCCCGCCCCCCCACCACCACTACACTCCTGCCCTGAGGTCCTGGGGCTGCAGGACTTGGCAGGCCATCCCTGCGGCCGCAGTGACCTGCCCTGCCACGGACACATGACCCACTCAGCTGGGCTCCTGGGGTTTCCTCCTTGGGGTGGGAGGAAGGGCACTTCCAGCAGAGAGTTCGAGGAGGTGGGGTTCACGTGCTTTGGGGTGAAACGGGTCTCAGGGTTTGGATCTGGCTACCCCAGAGGGCAGAGGAGGACGATGGAGACAGACAAGCCGGAGTTTGTTCCCATCTGTCCCCAAGCCTGGCCAAGCTGCACTCTACCCTGTCCCATGGCTCTCAGGAAGTGTCCCTAGTCCCTGAGCTTGGGGTCCCTGAGCTCGGGGTCCCTGAGGGACTTCCTCATTCCTCATGTACAGAATGGACGCATTGCAGAGCCAGCTCCAGGGAGTCACCGGGAGAGAGAAATCCAGGCTCTGTGGGAGCAGAGGGTGGGGGAAGTTGTCTGGAGTCCTCGGGAAGTATTTGGCTATGGGTGCTGCAGACCCTCCCACCACAGGCCGCCTGGACAGGATGAGATGGCAGGCTTTAGCCTCATCTGGCACAGACTGCCATCCCTCACATTACGTGACCAGGACAGAGCCAGGGGCACAGGCAGCCTTCCTGCCGCCCTCACCAATGGCATTGAGGCAGAGGGCGAGGGGGCCTCCGGCCTCTGCAAGGGCTGTGAGGGACACCCTCCCTCCATGCTCTGCCCATGAAATCTCACATTGACTCCTTCCCACACAGAAACCACCCTCACCCGTAGGCTCCACAAGCTGGCCCTCCTGACTGAGTGCCCAAACCACATACACACCAACTGGGGGTTGCCTGGGACCTCTGGGAGGACTCAGGGGCTCGGGGACGGCCTTGTTACTCAGACAGATGTGGAGGCCAGGGGCTTCATCAGGTGAGAGGGACTTGCTAGAGGGTGTGACCCCCCCTCAGCTGTCCGTCTTCCAAGTCACAGGGCACACAATCGTTTAGGGTCCTGGGCGGTGAGGCCCCTAGGTGGGCTCCATCTGGGGCAGAGGGAGATTCTGCTGGGTGGAGGTGGTGGGTGGGGCCCCACACATGGTCTCGGAGCCTGGGCCTGAGTGTGACTGTCCCCAAGAGCAGGTTCCAGGCAGCAAGAGGCAGGCAGAGAACTTGAGTCATCTCAACTTTGAGAACCAACAGCAGCATCTCTGAAACCCGGGCCAGAGATCCCAGCTTCCCTGGGGCGTGACAACACCAGGCAGCACCAGCCCCTGCTCCTGCCCTGCTGGTCCCTGCACATTGGACTTCTTCCTGTCCAGGAAGTGGAGTGAGTGGCCCGAGACCACGGTCAGTGCTGCCCCTGACTCAAGCTCTGCCATCTCTCCCCAGCTGCATCTCTATGTCCTGGAGTCCAGGACAGGACAGGACCTCACTGCATTCGGGCAGGGCAGGTTGGCCCCGTAATTTGACACACCACTTCTGGCTCCCGGAGGACTCTCTGGCGTGAGGATCAGCCAGGGTCAGCCTCCCCGCCATCTTGGGCGGGCGGAGTGGCCTCTGCTGCTGGGCTGCAGGCACCCTCACATGCCACAATGCACGCATTCACAGCTCACATGTGTGTGGCTTCCTGCCTGCACCAGCCCTGGACACTGGTGTCCAGGGCGCCCCTGGGCCTGGTGAGGCGCTGAGCCACTACCAATGATGTGGGAGCTCTTCCCACCTCTGCCCTTCATGCAGATCCACCTCAAGCCCTTCGGACTCTATCCCGACATCAGCACTGACGCTCTTCCGCTTCCTCCATCCTGCAGGCAGATGTGGGTGGCGGGCAGTGCGGTCAGGAAACAGATTCTGAACACACGCAAGTGCACAAGCACTCGGACACATGCACGAGCCCCCCGCTGCCACCTGTCCGCCCTGGCTCCCTGCGCATTCCCTGCCTGCACCTGGCGTGCAGTTCCCCAGCCGGATCAGATCACAGTCCCTGCTCAGAGCCCACCAGTGGCCCCACCTTTCTTCTCAGTACCCCTAGACCCGGCAACTCTGCCACTCAAGCTTCCTGCCCTCCCCCCCTCGCCGGGAGTGGAGGCTCCCCAGCTTCCCGGACTCAGCCTGCATTCCCCCTCCACCCAGGGCCCCTCAGGATCTTCCTGACTTTCTGCAAGGGTCCCCTTTCCTCAACCCGTCTGACTCTGCTCCACCTGCTCCTGTGAAGTCCTAGCACCGGAATGGACTCCTGGAGCCTCACAGGTGATCAGCGAATGTCTGAGCTGGGGAGCCCAGCGCCTGCTGCCTGCCAGGCCCTGCCAGACGCCACTGACCTCGCTAGATAAGCGGTATCTCTTTCACAGTGCTGCAGCCAATCTTCCCAACAGCCTAGGAAGGAGCCGATCCTAGCATCTCCATGGTCTCGGAGCCCGGGCCAGAGGGGTTGAGTAATCTGTCCAAGTTTATACAGCAGCAACTCAAGGCCAGGTGTCGGCCACTGTCCACACTAATGTGTAATCCTCAGGATGAACTTGGAGGTTTGGGGCATCCTCCCTCTGCACAGGTGAGGAAATGGGGGCTCAGAGCCTCTGCATTGGCCCAGAGTCGCACGTCTCATGTGCCCTTAGGTCAAGCAGGGACTCGGAGGTGGCCTGGGCTGGGCCTGCCCTGTCTCCTGCACCAGGGTCTTTGCCATCTCTGTTCTTTGGCCTAGAGAGAGGGGCTGCTGCGATTTGGAGTTTTTCCCGTCGGCACACTGCCACCTACACCCTCCCTCCAACGACATTCAAGAAATATCACCTAATTAACTAATTACTGGCTCTCAGTGCTGCCAAATCCCCTCCCGAGGTGTCTGGCCACAGCCTGGGTGCACCCATATGCCAGTGGGCCTTGCCAGGGAGAGCTGGCGCCTACTCCTGCTTGGCGCGCCTGCGGGCCAGGCAGGGACTCCGGCTGCTGTTTCTGGTTGGTTCCTGAGCACGTGGCATCCCGCCTGGCCATAGACCCCAACAGGCTGGCTGGAGCCAGCCCAGGGAAGCCCCCTCCCCGGCTGGGCCCTATGCCGGGTCCTCCACCCCCAGCCCCAAGGCAGTGTTTCCCAGCCTCCAAGAAAGGAAATATCCCCTTCGGATCTCTCTCTCTCTCCCCCATAAGCCAAACATCCTCATTCCCTTAATGATTGGAGAACAGATTTTTCCCCCAAATAATTAGGCAATTTGAATCATACAATCTTTCTCTGAGAACTATATTTAACCCTGATTTGAATGTGATTTGCACATCATGGCTCCCGTAAGCAGCTCTGAAAGCCAAAACATGGATCAAATATTTTTTAAATGTCAAATGCTGCTTAATTGTAGATTGCACTGAATTTATTTTGTATAGATAAGCATTTGATCTGATACTTCCTTCCCGCCCAGAATAATTTTTCCATAATCTATATGATACCCCGACTTCTCTAATAGCTGGAGGATTGAAATGGTACGTAAGAGGCCCTTAAATCCGTGAAGTATTTTCAAAGATGCATATTCAAGATTGGAGCAGAAAAATCTCTAACGGGAGACTTTAGAGGAACTCATTAAGGCAAAAAGAATGTCGGTGCCGTGAGCAGCCAACCCAGGGGTCCCCGGGGAGGGAGGCTTCTATGCTATACTGCCCGTGCTGTCTATGCCAAATAGTCCCTCATCCAGGACAGACCGCAGAGAGGCTCCAACCCACCAAGGGTCTCTTCTGGTAGCTGCACTCCCCTCCTTTCCCCCCTCACTTAAAATACTTCGGTAGGGGAGAGATGGACAGGGTCACACGTGAGGGCAGCAGAAGTGGTACAGATGGTGCCCGCAAAGCCAGGGAAGAAGGACTGACCAAGGGGAGGCGGGGGCGGGGGGTGGTGAGGACAGGTGAGGTCTGTGCATGAGTCAACCTGGAGGTCAGTGATGGCCTTCAAGAGAAAGCTAACAGCACCATCTGTAGCAATAAGCATACGCTAGATTCTGCTGCGATAACAAACATCCCCAGAATCTCCGTGTTTCCCATACCAAGTTTGTTTCTGGCTCACGTTTTGTGTAAGTGGTCGGCAGTTGCAATTCTCCCCATCACATCTTCTTCCTTCCGGGTTCCAGGTCCTCCTGTGACTGAGGGAAGGTGGATGTGGCAGAATTGTGCTGTGCTCTTCATGTTGGTGAGGGGATGTGACATGGCCCAGGTGTGCTCCAGGCAAGCCGCATGCCCAAGCCTGCTGTGAGCACCGTGAGAAAGTCTGTGTTAATGCAGCAGCTCACCCTGCTAACCACCCGTGCTCACTCATCTTGCTCCTCAGAACACACGGGAAATGAACCCAAAGTCTCATTCAACTCCCATATGAGAATCCAGGTCAAAATCCAGATTCCGATCTTGGCCTCAACGTCGGTTCTGAGCACAGCTCCTCTCAACCCAGAGACTGTGACCTGAGAGAAAAAACCAGCTTCTGCTCATCACACAAGATGCCACAGTGGGACAGGCACAGGATGAGTGGAAGAGATATCCCTTGCCAAAGGCAGGACGAGGGGGCCCCCAGCAGTCGCTCACCGACAGCAGCTGGCAAGATGTTTCTGGACCAGACTCCCATGATGACCACCCATACCCGTTCTCCTGGGACTGAGGGTTTTCCTAGGATGTGAGTCTCAGTGCTAAAATAAGGAAAGTCAAGTGGGCATTCACGCCTGTAATCCTGGTATTTGGGGAGGCCAAGATGAGAGGATTGCTTGAACTCAGGAGTTCAAGACCAGCCTGGGTAACACAGCAAGACCTCATCTCTACAAAAAAAAATTTTTTTAATTTAAAAAATTAGCTTAACCGGGCTCGGTGGCTCAGCCTGTAATCCCGCGCCTTTGGGAGGCTGAGGTGAGTGGATTGCCTGAGCCTGCGGGTTCGAGACCCGCCTGGGCAGGCGAGACCTCATCTCTACAATAAATCAAAAAATTAGCCAGGCGTGGTAGCGTGCACTTGTAGTTCCAGCTACTTAGAAGACTGAGGCGGAAGGATTGCTGGGAGCGGCCACTGCACTCCAGTCTGGGCGACAGTGAGATTCCAAAAAAAAAAAAAAAATTAGCTGGGCATGGTGGCACACGTGTAGTCCCAGCTACTCAGAAGGCTGAGGCAGAAGTATTGCCTGAGTCCAAGAGGTCAAGGTTGTGGTGAGCCATAATCATGCCACTGCACTCCAGCCGGGGCAGCAGAGTGAGACTCTGACTCAAAAAAAAATGGAAAACCTCAGGCAAATCTCAATGAGTTGGTGAAGGTGTCTGGGTCTACTCTGTGGAGGGTAGAATCCAGATTCTTCTCCATGAGGTAGTCCCAAGTCACTGTTCCCTCGGCCCTCAGCTCCAGCCTCTGGAAGGCGCTTCCTCGTCCCTCCCGCTCTGGGCCCCATCTGAAGAAGACAGTGAAAAATAGGTCCTCCTTGGGGGCCTGCCTGAGTCCCCTTATGCCCCCTGTCCACAGAAGCCTGGAGGCTCAGATGTGGTTTCATGTCACGGTCACCACTATGCGAAGCTGGTTGTGCAGGCCTCTCGACTCCTGGCTGGCCTCAACCCTCGGCTGACCTTGACTCCCAGCTGGCCTCTACTACTGACTGGCCTCCTGTCTGCTTTTGGGGGGCGTCCCGTGCCAACGGCCAATGCCACAGCATGTCGGGAGACATGCCTCGCTCTCTAGGTCTACTGACAGCTACCTGGAAAGTCGGGGGCTACCTCAGGGGAGCAAAGCACCCAATCTCCCTTCCTACAGAATTCCACCTGACTGCAACGGTGTTCCGGGTTGCCACCTTCGTCTACCCAGCGCTGAAAATAAAAGGCCTGAGGTCACTCTCCACCTCTTCACCAGCCCTGCCTGTGCTTGACTGGCCTTTGCTGAGCGGAGGTTTCTCCCTTCCAATTTCACTGGTGAGAGATAAGGGAGCGCTGCCTCTCTCAAGGCAGTTTCCATCTGAGCCCATGCTCTCTCTAGCATCTTATCACGATCTCCAATAGCAACCAAGATGCGCCAGCTAGCGCTTTGTTTCCAGCCCCCTTGCCCCAGTCCGCCGCCTCCTGTGTTTTCTGCCTTCCTAGATATCGCAGATGATGGTTTTGCCAAACGTTTCCCTGCTGTGTCAAAGTGTTGCTTCCGGCCTCCAATTGCAGTTTCCCCACGGTCCCCCATCCCACCCCAACCAACGCCACAGATCACAGGCTTTGTGTGTGGCAGCACCTGAATTATAGGTGCCAGTTTCTCTATGCTTCAGCAGATGCCAGGGTAGGTCGTGGTCCCAGCAATCTCAAAGTCTTAGTGATTTTCTTTTTTTCTTTCTTTCTTTTTTTTTTTTGAGTCAGGGTCTCACTCTGTCCCCAAGACTAGAGTGCAATGGCATCATGAGCACAGCTCACTGCAGCCTTGAACTCCTGGGCTTAGGTGATCCTCCCACCTCAGCATCCAAAGACTACCAGTACACGCCACCACACTCAGTTAATTTTTCTACTTTTAATTTTGTAGAGACGAGGTCTCACTATGTTGCCTAGACTGGTCTTGAACTCCTGGGCTCAAGCAATCCACCTGCTTCGGCCTCCCAAAGTGCTGGGGTTATAGATGTGAGCCACTGCACCCGGCTTCAGTGGCTTTCAAGAGACATTTTTTCCTCACCCAGGCTATGCATCAGCCATAGGTCAGCCATGCACTGGCTGTCCACCCACACCCAGGCTGGAGGAACAGCCCCTGGCAGGGTGACTCCATTCTCACAGCAGAGAAAGCCTGTCTCTTACGATTTCTTCTTCTGCCTACATTCTATTAGCCACAGCAAGTCACGTGGCAAACCTGGTATCATCAAGGGAGGCAAAAATAAGCCCCTGTGAGACTGGGAGCTGGTGAGCAGGATGTGGGGGATGGACAAACTGACTCCACGGGCAGACCCAGGCATTGCCCTGTTTTGCAGCCTTGCAAATAGCCACTGGCCCACAGTCAAGAAAAGGACTCGCTGGCAAGTGGGAAACCACAGGGCCCCAGTAGACACCATTAAACGTACTTATGTCCCTTTTATTGTCCCTGCTTCAACAGAGCCTGGCCTGTCATTCTAAACAACAAATCATCAAAATGCCTGAGGCAAAAGCTAGTAGAACTGAAAGGGGAAACAGACAATCCGTCGGAAGAACTGGAGGCTTCAACAGGCCTCGTTCAGAATGAAGCAGTCAGAAAATTAGTGACACGGTGAACACTGTCAACCAATTCTGTCAGCTGATGGTTTTAGAATACTGCCCCAATGACATGGAACACTCATCAGGATAGACCCTGTGCTGGGCCACAGATCATACTGCCACAAAGATAAAGAAATCTAAATCATGTAAAGTATGTTCTTAAGCCACCATGGGAATCAAACTAGAAATCAAAAACAGAGAAGACAGCTGTAAATTTCCCAAATATTTAGAGATTAAGCAACACACTTCTCAATAACACATGGGTCAAAGGAGAAATCTCAAGATAAATTTTTAAATATTTTGAAATAAATGAAAACACGACTTATCGAAGTGTGTAGGTTGCAGCCAAAGCAGTGCTTGAGGGACATGCATAGCATAAATGGGCGTGTTAGAAAAGAAGAAAATCTAAAATAGTCTAAGCTTCTATCTCAGAAAACTCAAAATAAAAAAAAACATAAGACTATGGCAAGCAGGAGAAAAGAAATAATAAAAATCAGAGCAGAAATCAGTGAAATTGAAAATAGGAAAGCACTAGAAAAAATCAATAAAATATCAATGAAATGGATAAGCCACCAGTCAGGTTAAGAAAAAATAAGAGAGAAGACACACATTGCCAGTATCAGAAATGGAAGCGGGTCATCGCTACAGATTCCATGGACATTAGAAGACTAATAAAGGAATACCATATCAATACTAATACCTATACCAACAAACTTGAAAACTTAGGATGAAATAGGCCAATTCTTTAAAAGACACAAACTACCAAAACTCACACAAGGAAAATGGATAACCCAAACAGGTTTTTATCATTAAGGAAGTTGAAATGGTAATTAATAACCTTCAAAAACAGAAAGCACCAGGCTCAGATGGCTTCATTGGTGAATACTACCAACTATTTAAGGAATAAATGCCAATACCCTATAATCTCTCATGAAAAATAGCAGCAGAGGGAATACTTCCTAACCCATTCTATGAGGACAGCCTCACCTTAATACCAAAACAGTTCAAGACAGTCCAAGAATACTACCAGCCAATAACTCTCATGAATCTAGACACAAAAATCATCAACAAAATATTATTAAATCCAATCCAACAACGTGTAACCACAATTACACACCACAGCCAAGTGGGATTTATTCCTGGTGTGATTTCCACATTACAAAAGCCATCTATGATATATGAATGAATGAATTGATGGATGAATGAATGAACCTATCTCCTGGAACAAAAAAGCAAGCATAGTGAGTTTGGAAAATACAAGGTTGGTATACAAAAATCAAGTCCTTTCCTATATGCCAGCAATAAACAACCAAGAGTTGAAATTTTAAAAACTGTTAGTTACAGTAGAACCCCCCAAAATGAAATCCCTAGGTATACCTAACAAAGCATGTACAGACTCTGTTTGCTGAGAACTACACAAGTCTGATGAAAGAGATAAAAAACATATTACATGTTCAGATAGGAAGATAGCACCATTCTGTCAGTTCTTCCAAATGTGATCTGTAGATTCAAAACAATCCCTTTCCAAATCCCTGCAACCTGTTTGGTGGATATTGACAAACTGAGTTCTCAAGTTTACACAGAAAGTCAAAAGATCAGGAAGACTCAATGCAATAGTGAAGGATAAGTTTCAGGACATGCATTACTCCATCTCAGGCCTTGCTACAAAACTACAGCATCAAAGCAGTATACTATTGGAGAAAGAACAGATCATTAGGTCAATGGCACAGAATAGAGACCCAACAGCAAGCCACACAAATGTTGTCTGCTGAGTTTTCACAAAGGAGAAAGGATAATCCAATGGAGAAAGGTTGTCTTTGCAACAAATGGTGCTGGGACACTTGGACATCCAATGCAAAACCAATCAGGCAATCAATCAAGACACAGACTAAAGACACTTTCCACAAAAATTACCTCAAAATGGATTATAGACCTAATGTAAACTATAAAACTTCTAGAAGGAAACATGGTACCAGGCACAGTGGCTCACTCCTGTATTCCAGCACTTTGGGAGGCCGAAGAGGGAGGATTGCTTGAGCTCGGGAACTAGAGATCAACCGGGGAAACATAGCAAGACCTCATCTCTACAAAAAAATTTTTTAAATCAGCCATGGTGGTACATGCCTGTAGTCTCAGCTATTGGGGAAGCTGAGGTCGGAGGAGTGCCTGAGCCCAGAAGGCAGAGACCGCGGTGAGCTGTGATCCTGCCACTGCACTCCAGCCTGGGCAACAGAGTGAGACTCTGACTAAAAAAAGAAAGAAAGAACAAGAGAGAAAAAGAGAGCGAGAAAAAAGAAAGGAAGGAAGGGAGAAAGGAAGGAAGGAAGGAAGGAGGGAAGGGAAGGAGAAAGAAAGAGAGAGAAAGAAAGAAACATGAAAATATGGGTCCTGCATGACCTGAGGTCTTAGGATGAGCTTTTGGTTACAACACCAAAAAGACAATCTCTGAGCAGGGGGGAAGAGAGAAGTTGGACTTTCTGAAATTAAAAACTTCTGCCCTGCAAAAAAAAAAAAAAAACCGTAAAAATAATAAAAAGACAAGACACAAACTGGGAGAAAATCTTTGCAAAATGCATATCAGATAAAGGACTTGTATCCAAAATATACAAAGAAATTTCAAACTCAACAATTACAGGCTGGGCTCAGTGGCTCATTCTGTAACCCCAGCACTTTGGGAGGCTGAGGTGAGTGGATTGCCTGAGCCTGAGGGTTCAAGACCAGCCCAGGCAACTTGGCGAGACCTTGTCTCTACAATAAGTCAAAAATTAGCCAGGTGTGGTAGTACATGCCTATAGTTCCAGCTACTTGGAAGTCTGAGGTGGAAGGATCACCGGAGTTCAGCAGGTCAACGCCGGGGTGGCCGTGAGTGTGCCACTGCACTCCAGCCTGGACAACGGAGTGAGACTTCACCTCAAAAACAAAACAAAACAAAGCAAAACAAAAAAATTAGAAAACAATTCAATTTTAAAATGAGAGAAAGGTCTCCACAAACACCTCACTCAAAAAGGATAAACAAATGGCAAATGTGTAAAACGATGCTCAGGACCATTGTTCATTAGGGAAATGCAAATTAAAACGAGAGACACCACTCTCTGCCTATCAGAATAGCTAAGAACCAGATCATGACCATACGGATGGCTGGTGGCTGTCCAGCCCCAGGGACTCCATCCTCTGCTGGTGGGAACAGAAACCATACAGCCACTTTGGAAGACAACCTAGCAGTTTCCTCACAAAGCTAAACACAGTCTTGCCATATGATCCAGCAGTCGAAATCCTAGGTATTTACCCAACTAATTTGAAAACTTATGTCCACACCAAAGCCTGCGTGCAAATGTTTATAGCAGCTTTATTCATAATTAGCAAAAATGGGAAGCAACCAAGATGTCCTTCCTTAGATGAATGTATAAACAAATGCTGACACATCCATCCTGACAATGGAATATTATTCACTAATAAGAATAAATGAACTATCAAGCCAAAAAAAATGCATGAAACTTACAATGAGTATTACTCAATGAGAGAAGACGGTCTGAAAAGTTTACATGTTATGAATTCAACTCACGACATAGAGATGGTAAAAAGATCCACGGTGGCAGGGGGACAGAGGGGCCAGAAGGCACAAGAGAGAGGAGGCTGAGTTGGGGAGGGGATTTTGGGGGCAGTGGCACTACTCTGAATGATACTGCAATGGTGGGTATGTGACATTATGCACTCGTCCAGACTCATGGAGATTTATGGCAAAAGAGTGAGCCTTCATGGAGACAAATGTGAAAAGTCAGTTCAGAGGTTGGGGATCCCAGGATGGAATGCGGACTGTGTGTGACAAGAACATCTCACTGTGTTAGGGACGCAGGGGTGGTCTCACTGAAAGTGGTGTGGAAGGTGCTGACCTAAGTGACTTTGGGAACGATGAAGTCTGTAAAACCAGAAGCTAAAAGAACTGCATGTAAACTCTGTGCTCTGGCGGATAAATCTCTCCCTCGCGGAGCCCGGATGAACAGCCTGGCACCATTGCGACAACCAGGTGGATGGGCGGTGGGGTGGGGCTGGGTGCCTCCCTGCTGGGGTGGGTACAGATGAGCAGAGGCAGGGACTGGAACCCCTCTCGTGGTCATGGGTGGGAGATGGAGCCATGGCGGCTACTCGTCTTAGCTTACTCCAGATGCAGGCAGCAAGACAGTCGCTGTATGTGTCCACTCGATTGGCCACTGGCACCGAATTAAATGCTCTTATTGGGTAGCTCCATAGAGCCAATAAAGCGGACACCCTCCCCAGGGTGGGTGGCACCACCAAGTCCTCCAGGGCCCAAATACAACAAAAGGCAGAGGAGGGGGAGTCTGCCCCATCTTTTTCACCCAGCTGCTGAGCTGGGCACCTCAGCCCGCCTTCTCAGGCCTCAGACTGGGACTGACACACAACCAGCCCCAGTTCTCAGCTCTCAGACTGGGACTGACACCATCAATCCCGCTTCTCAGGCTGAGACTGACACTGTCAGCCCTGGTTCTCAGGCCTCAGGTTGGGATTGACACCATCAGACCCAGTTCTCTGGCCCTCAGACATGACCGAATAACACCTGCCTCCCTGG
The DNA here is from genome assembly GCF_000164805.1 of Carlito syrichta. Lineage (NCBI taxonomy): Eukaryota > Metazoa > Chordata > Mammalia > Primates > Tarsiidae > Carlito > Carlito syrichta. The sequence goes on from NW_007247131.1 coordinate 310,253, forward strand.
GGCCTGAACTCACAGAAGGCCTGGGACTCATGATGGCCGATTCTTCATGATGACTCCCCTGTGTGAGTCTCTGCGTATACGTGTCCTGCTGGCTTTGCTTCTCTGGAGACCCCTGGCCAAGGCAGATGGCCACATGCAGAAGCATGTGCAGATGAATGTGTTAATACATGCAGACATGCTGGTCACGTGTCTCCTGCCCAGCCCTAGTCCAGCCAAAGGCCTGGAGGAAACCACACATGGCATCAAGCCCCCCCATGCCCAGACTTTTGTGTCGAACAGGTCCCCCCAGTAGAGGGTGCCAAGCCTCCTGGTGACATGGCTGGTCTAGGGCTGGGCAGGAAACACATGGCCAGCCCAGGGTTTCTTGCAGTGCTGACCATGAGGAAGAGTTCAAAAAAGGGGACAGAGATGTGCCAAGGTGACACAGAGGCCAGAGCTAGAGTAACTTGAGCAACGAAATAAAGTAGTATCAGTTCATGACCCAAAATATGACATGAACGTCCATGAACCAGCACTGATGGCAATCACTGACTGGATCAATAACTAAGTGGGAGACAAATCTCCCATGCAAGAGAACACCAGATGTTTATGTAGGTGTCACTGGCATGGTGGCTCACACCTGTAATTCTAGCACTTTGGGAGGCCAAGATGGGCGGACGACTTGAGGCCAGGAGTTCAAGACCATCCTGGGGAGCATAGCAAGACACCATCTCTTCAAAAAAGTAATTTAAAAATTAGCTGGGTGTGGCAGTGCACACTGAGGCTGGAGGATCATTTGAGCCCAGGAGTTCGAGGCCCCAGTGAGCTATGGTCATGCCACTGTACTCCAGCACAAGACCCTGTCTCTTAAAATATTTTTTGTTAATTATGTAGGTGTCCATGATCAAGGAAGAGGACCAGAACCCTTCACTGTTTAGGCATAGGCTATGCATGGTGACTCCTTCCAAAAAACACCGTGGGGAAGGGGGTGAGGCATGACTTTACAGAGGAGAAACCTACATCAGCCCACAGTCAAAGCCAATGTCAACAGCAACATCATGTTTGTAGGGTACATCCTTGACCGGAGAGGATGATGATGATGTTTTACCTCTGTGGTCTTCCTCCCAAACCCAGAAGCCCAGTCTAATCATGAGAAAAATGGCAGATACATCCGAATGGAAGGACAGTCTGCAAAATCCCTGACCAGGATGCCTTAAAACTGGGCAAGGCCTTACGAGAGGTCTGAGAAACTGACTCCATCCAGAAAGTCCTAAGGAGACAGAACAATTAAATGTCACGTGGTGTCCTGCAACAGGGAAAAGACATTAGGAAAAACCAAGGGAACTGGAACCACGTGTGGACTTTAGTTCACGCTAATGTATCGATACTGGTTCAGGAGCTGTCTCGAATGTGCCCTGCTAATATGAAGTGTAGTGACAGAGGGACTGAGCCTGGGGACTTGGGGAAGCTCTTGCCATCGCACTATTTCTCTGTCAATCTAAAACAGTTCTCAAAAATAAAACCTACTTTTTAAAAAAAGCCATATTTTATTGCAGGAAATTACACCTCAATAAAGTTGGTTTTTTATGTTAAAAAAAAAATAGTTCTCTGGAGCTTCGGTTTCCTGAAATAGAATGATAATAAAGAAGATAAAAGCATCTACTAGGACGGGTGGTGACTCTGAATCGAATCAACAGGGAGGAGGCGGCAGACTGAGCAGAGAGCTTTGGGGTGAGGGACTTGAGACAGCCCTGAGGCCTGTGCTCTTCAACCCCCAAGGCCCCAGTGCTTGGAGCACCAACCCCAGCCCATGCTTGTCCCCGGGGCTGGGGGGGTCCCCGTGTAATCACAGAACAGGACTCAGCCCGGAGCTGGGACAGCCTAGCCCCTGGAGCTGCGTAGGATCCATATGGGGTATCACAAAGGCATTTTGTTTACTGGAGGAAGACAGAAGCTCCTCGGCACCAGACACGGTTCCCAGCACTTGGCCATGATCACAGGCTGTGTCAGGACCACCACCATTCCTGTGTCCACCGGGTTTCTAGGAACATGGCCCGGGGCCCAGCAGGAACCAAAGTCGTGTCCCAGAGGAGCACCAACCCCAGCCCATGCCTCCCGCCTCCAAAACACACTCTGCGTTAAGTATAATGGGTTTTAGGGAATTTATTTTGCCAATTTTAGAACCTACCATAAAGAAGAAATACGAGAGCATTTTATGAGGTGTACTGTATATCTTTAATACTCGTATTTTTTTCTCGAAATGCTGAGAATATCAATTACGTTTATGGTTTTGTGAGGAGATGCTGCAAGCCTTGGCTGGCAAACTGAGTCTGAGCAGAAAATAAACAGCAGTGGGCACAGGCTACAGTGCCCGGGGGCTCTGAGGGCCCGTGGTGGTAGAGGACCCAGCCAGCTTCAGACAAACCCGGGTCTGCCATTCAGGGAAGTGGGTGTGTGTGTGCACATGTGCATGTGTCTATGTGCATGCATGAGTGTGTACATGGGTCTGTGTGCAGGTGAGTATGTGTGTGCCGGTGTGCATGTATGAGTGTGCACGTGTGTGGTGCATGTGCGCCTGTGTGTGCAGGAGTGTGTGCATGTGACTGTGTGTGAGTATATGTGCACATGCCCGCGTATGCGTATGTGCCTGTGTACATGAATGTATTGTAGTATATGTGTGAGTGTGTACATGTGTGCAAATGTGTGTGAATGCATTTGTACACATGTGCAGGTGTGTATATGTGTGCACGTGTGTGATGCATGAGTGCGTGTGTATGTGAGTACCCATGAGTGTGTATGTGTTCATGCACCTATGCGCGTGTGTGAGTGCATGTAGGCGCATGTGCGTCTGTGGCTGCCTGTGTGTGTGCTTGTGGGCACATGTGTATGCCTGTGCCTATGGGTGTGCATGCATGCTGGTCTGCTCCAGCTTTGTTGTTTCCTTACAGAGGGTAACCCCCAGGACAGGAAAGGTGAAAGGAACCCTTAGAACAGAGGGCAGTTGCAGCCCCCATGCAGGAGACAGGAAGCTCTTCCTGAGAGCTGGCCCCACCCACATGCCCAGGACCAGAGCCTCAGCATCACCGAAGAACAAAGTCGGGGAGTCTGAGAAGCAGGACCTGCAACTCTGGGGCCCACTCTTACCCTACAGATGTTCCACCTTCAGACATCCTTATCCTTCCAGGGCCTCCACCCTACAGATGCCCCCATCCTAGAGACACCCCATTCTACAGAGAGACATCCCATCCTACAGGCGCCACAACCTACAAACACCTCATCCTACAGATGCCCTCATCCTAGAGACACTCCATCCTACAGACACCACATCCTACAGATGCCCCATTCTACAGTCAGACTGCCCACCCTATAAACGCCCCCATCCTACAGACACCCCCATTCTACAGATGCCCTTGTCCTACAGAGATGCCCATCCTATAGACACTTTATCCTATAGACAATTTATCCTGCAGACTCCCCACTCTATAGATACCAGGTTCCACAGACACCCCATCCTACAGAAACTTCATCCTACAGACATTTCATCCAGTAGAGGCCCCCATCCTGCAGACACCCCCATCCCACAGACGCCCCCCACCCCCTGCAGACACCTCCATCCTACAGATGTCTCCATTCTACAGATGTGTTTTGGGCACCGAGTCCCAAAGAGCAATGACCTTTCCGGGCCGTGCACACCGATGGGCTGGGAAGCTTGTACACCCCCACTGCTAGGACATGGCCGCACACATGTGTACACACATCCACACATGTGCTTTTCCTCACAGGCACACATTTTCCCACTGACTTGCCCAGACTCTCCAACACGCACCCACTGGCCTTGGTGGCTCCTACCCTCATGACTCACACTCCCAGGACAAACCCCTGCCCTGCGAGTCTCTACCCAGGTCTCCACCCAGAGACACCGGGGGCAGGCCCTGCCCAGCAGCCGTGGCTGTGCCCCCCAGGGTGATCTGCGCAGCACCCCCCTGCCCTCACCCCTTACACTACTTAAAGTTATTTATGGCTCTGGCGGTCCCGTTGGTTAAAACTGCTCAAGATTCCTCCCCTCCGCCACTTACCCAGCCATTATCGGCCATCGCAAAAGTGCTGAAGAGAGAGTCATAAACTCGTGATTTATGACACAGCTGAACATGGGATGAACGGGACAAAATTAGATCCTCTACCTGGGCGATCATTTACGAGCTCAGCCAACGCACGGGCTGCGATGAGTAGTGACTTGGGGCACTTGTTAAGTGTCCAACCTGGGCCAGTCAGACGCGGTCCTCCCGCCAGGGACCATGGTCAGCCCTCCTCCCCCAGATGGCTTGGGGTGGGACTAGCTCAGGACCGAACCTTGGGGCCGTGCCCTGGCCCAGGACCCCTCCAATTTGCTGTGTGCCCTTAGGAATGTCCCTTTCCTCTCTGGGCCTCTGCCCCTGTCTGGGCCTCAGTTTTACCCTCTGAGTCAAAGAGAGGAGTCGACAGGGGGTCCCAGGAACTGTGCCAGTCAAGAGTAAGCTGGAGGCACCTGTCCCCACCACACCCCAGGCATTCTTGTCCCGGCCCCGGGCCTTGGCCTGGCCTACCTCGTGACCAGTGTCTTCAGGTTCACCCACCATAAGCCACTCCCAGCATGTTCTGGACCTGGCACCTGCCTGGCTTGTCCACGGCCCTCTCTGCTGCTGGGTGGGCCCCACATCTGGGGCCAAAGGAGGAGGACAAACTATGTCCCAGTCCCCATCTCACCCAGCCTTTTACAAGGGACTCTCCTCTCCCTTCTGTCCTACCCACCCTGTCAAGGAAGATCCAGGCCTCCCTCTGTTGTAGCCATTTTTCAGCTACATTTTTCGAGTGGGACAGACTTGCCTCAGCTGAGTCCTCTTAGGAAAGAGATGGACCAAAGAAGTCCGGAGCTCAGATCCCACTTAGGCCCCGGGATGGAGACCCTCAGAGGTGAGAGGAGACTAACAGGCGGTGCAGTCAGGGAGCCTGGTGGGCACTGGTCAGATCAGGCTACAGGCCCTTGAGAAACCTGTCCATCCAGCAGCCATGACCCTGCCATGTGCCCACTGCCAGGGGCTGTGAGAAGAGGGAGGGGGCTGGGGATCCCTAGACCATGTGATACTTCGGAGATATCAGGCCAGGAAAGGAGCCCAAGGAAGGCTCTCACACGAGAAGGGTGAAAGGGCTTTGGGCCCTGGGACAGGAGGGGAAGACCCCTGCCAGAAGCCGGGGAGTAGATGCCCCAGATCCCAAAGGTCCCGCCTTCTGGTTCCCGACCCCCCGTCTGCACTGTCACTCAGGGCCCACATTTGCCTGTCAGACCCAGGGAGGGTTCCAGCCCAGGGGCTTGGGGGAAACCAAGATCTTCCTTGCACCCTGAGCCGGCAGGCCCCAGGGCCTGTGTTCTGTTTTGTGTGGTTTCTGCTGCTTTAAAAAAGAAAAATGTCAGGCGGTGCAATTGCCCATAAAGCTTTATGTGGGCTTAGAAATGAACAGGGTGCTTTCTGAGAAAAAAAGAATTCTATCTTGCAACTGTTACAGACTGTGCCTGAGCTTCCAAAAAGCCCCATCACCCCCGGGCACCATCCACAGGGTGCTGTAAATTCACGTCCTGGGTCACAGAGACCACAGCCAGCAGGGAGGGCTGGCCCAAGCCCAGGCCCTGCTGGGTGCCACCCTCTCCAGGAAGCCCCCTCGGTCTGCATTGCCCTGGGTGGGCTCAGTTCCCTGGGCTTGAAGCCTCTCCCCAGCACCCAGGTTAGCTCACACCTGAACTGACGTCCTCACGCAAGGCTGGGGAAGCCCAGGGACAGGAGAAAGTGGCAGGGCAGGGCTGACAAGGGAGTGACCCACAGACGCCGGCAGCCACCTCTCCCAGCCTATAATGCTAGACTCCTGCCTCAGCACCCCAGCCTGGGGCCCTGTCAGAGTTCACCCTTGTCTCCCATGCCAAGCTGTTCATTAGAGGGGCTCTGGCCACGCCCACCCTGCAATTCCCATACCTTGGGACTGAGGAGGAAGATAGCTGGCTCTGCCTGGGGACTTCTCCATCCTACCAGAAGCCAGTGCCCGCCAGACCCACAACAAGATGCCTATATTGAGGGAAGCCAGAACAAAGGGCCCTGGGAGGACCCAGAGGAAGGGACACAGGAGATAGAGAGATGAGGCCTGCGGCAGCGGCAACAGCCCCCAGAGAAAGTAGCAACCTCTAGAATGGAGTACCGGAGGAGGCCCGTACCCTGCCCTGGTGTGAGCATCTGAGATCAGGACAAGCTGGAACCTTCTGAGAGGGTTTGGTGGGACCCCTAAGTCCCCCGGGAAGCATGCAGCTGGTGAAAGGACTTGGCAACTTATAGAATCATGAATTACATGTAATTCTTGGGTAGCTTCTCTCTCTCACTTCAGATTAGGGACAACAAGGCTCAGATAAGCCCCACCCACAGGTACACCCATCCTGAGCGTCTCGGTGTCCGGTGCAGGGGTGGCAGGGCCAGCCATGGCAGTGGCGCCTCGTGACCTGCCAGGCAGGGCTGAGGCAGGCCAGGGCTGGCGTGTCCACCTTGGGGCCTGGAGGATGGGTCTTCCCCTGTTCTCCACTCACAGTACAGGTTGGTGCTCTCCTTACTTTGTCCCGTCTGTCCCTTGGGCGAAATTGAGCAAACCCATAAAAGCCGAATGGCTCTGATTGCAGAGGACAGTCCACGGCCCAGCCTCGCGTTGGGACTCCTGAGGCCGAGTTGATAAAAATGTAACGAGTTCCGACCCGGGAGCGGCGTGATGGGGGCACAGTGTGGCCATGTAACTGTGCTCACGTTTAATTAGCTTCTTGGCCGTTCATTAGGTGCTGTGATTTACGAGGCCGGGCGCCGCGCACTCATAATCGCCAAGGGAAGATAGGATGGAAGCCCCACAGAGGTGTCCTGGGCATGAGCGGTGCACCCCATGTGCCCAGCCCCCTGAGATGGCAACTGGCACAGGCCTGGTTCCTGTGTGGGCCCCTGCCAGGGTCTCACGGTGGAGCAGCTGTGGTTGCTGTAGGATTGTTCTCTTTGTGATTGGAAATAATTGTATTTGTGGTTTGCTCAGAAATCCTGCAACATATTGATTTTTCAATTACGCCGGCAAGAAAACGAGAATGAGATGAAGGGAGTGATCTTGCTTCCCGAGCAGCTCTGAGACGGGTTACGGTGGCACTAGAATAGGTGACCCCAGGTGGCCCAGTGAGGACCCGGCCTCAGCAGGGAGCCCTGGCAGGCCCGTGACCTTGGGCCAGTCACCATCTCAGGGCTCCAGGGTGACCAGTGACCTCACACTTACGTACTTTGTCCAATTAGGAGAAACTGAGGCCCAGGGTGGGGAAGGGCCCTGCCCATGGGCAGGCGGTAAGGGTGGCCCATGCCCTGCCCTGGGGTGAACATCTGAGATCAAGACAAGTTGGAACCTTCTGAGAGAGTCTGGTGGGGCCCTCAAGCCCCCTGGGAAGCGTGCAGCTGGTATAAGGACTTGGCTACTTATAGAATCATGAATTATATTTATTTCTTGTGTAACTTCTTTCTCTCAGTAGACAATTTGCTACTTGCCATTTATCTGTGTCATTGTGTGTATCAGTAGTTGATTTCTTTTCATTACTGAGTGGTACCATTGCATGGACGTGCCACCTTTTATGTACCCACTCAGCTGAGGAGGGACATTTGGGTTGTGTCCAGTTTGAGGTTGTGACAAAGGAAGCTGCCATGAACACTCATGAGAGCTCTACATGGAAACGTGTCTTCATTTCTCCTAGAGTGGAATGACTGAATGGCATGGCAGGTGTATGCCTATGATTTAAGGAACCGCCAACAAGTTTTCCAAAGTGATTGTTCCCTTTTCCATTCCTACCAGCAGTGCGGGAGAGTTCCAATTCCTCTGTCTCCTCGCAGATACGCGGTGTGGTCGGTCTTTGCAACATTAGCTCTTTCACGAAGTGTGTAGTCTTCTCCATTATGGCTTTAATCTCCATTTCCTAATGACTGACTACATTGAGCAGTTTCTCCTGTGCTTATGTGCAATCTGCACATCATTACTGGTTAAGTGGTATTATTTTCTTCTTTGTATTTAATTCATCAGTTAAGCCACCTGGGCTTGGAGTTTTCTGTATTAAAAGGTTTTTAGCTGCAGATTCAATTTATTTCACAGGCATAAGGATATTTGGCTATGTCGTTTTGCACATGCTCTGGTAATGTGTGTCTTTCGGGAAATTCATCCATTCAGAGTAGTTGAGTTTTTTGGCATAAAGTTGTAGATAATGTTGCTTCCTTACTGATAATGGTAACTTTTGTCTTCTCTCTCTTTTTACTGATCAGCCTAGCTGCATGTGTGTTAATTTTACTGTTCATCTCAAAAACTCTGCTTTGGGTTTCATTGATTTTTATCTATTGTTTTTCTGTTCACCATGTCATTGATTTTCTACTTTGATCTTTAGTTCTCCTTTTTTTCTTCTTACTTTTGATTTTGTCTGCTCTTCTTTTTCTGGTTCTTTAAGGTAAAAGCTGAGGTTATCGATTTGAGACAGGCTTCTTTTCTAATATAGGCACTTAATGTTATGAATTTCCCCCTAAATAGTGCTTTAGCTAAATCCCACAAGTCTTGATATACTATGCTTTCCTTTTTATTCAGTTCAAAATACTTTCTATTTCCCTTTTGATTTCTTCTTTGGCTCATAGGTTATCAAGAAGTATGTTAATTCATTTCCAAATTTGGGGGGATTTTGAGAAATTTCTCAGTTTTCAATTTTAATTTAATTGATCAGATAATGCTTATTATGACTTGGATTCTTTTATGTTTTTTGGACTTGTCTTGTGACCCAGAATATTGTCTATCTTAGTCAATGTTCCAAGTGTATTTGAAGAGAATGGGTCATCTGCTGTTGGGTGAAGTTTTGACACATGCCAGTCAAATCTGCTCCTCAAGCCTTATATACTGAAAATCAGGTATTCACATTCCTGGCTTAATTGTGGGATGTCTAATTCTCCTGGTGGCTCTATCAGTTTTTGTTTCGCTGGTGCCGAAGCTGTGTTATTAGGTGCATAAATATTCAATATTGTTGTGTTCTCTTGATGGGTTGACTTCATTATCATTATGAAGCTATTCTTTATCCCTAGTAATATTCTGCACTATGAAATCTACTTTGTCAGATGTTCAGGTAGCCTCTCCAGAGTTTTATAAAAATCAGTGGTAGCGTGATATGTATTTTGCCATTCCTTTACTTTCAGATTATTTGTATCTTAATGTTTAGCAAGCCTGTGCCTCTAGAAATTCACCAGTTCTTCTCAGATCCCCCTTCTTGGGTGGGACAGGACAGTTGGAGGGGGCTGAAGCTGGGTATTCCCCTTCTCCCAGGAAATTTAGGTGCTGATAAAACCACAGAAGTGTAGGCTCTAGTAAGAAGGACAGACGTTCTGGCATATTTCAAAATGGTTCCTTTTTCCCTCCCCCTGCTGGAAGCACAAGGGGATTTGTGTGAACCTGTTCAGGTTTTGGGAGGAAAGCTTCATGAAAGCTGGGGACGGGGGGCAATGACCAGGCCACCCTGGAGTTTTAAGCTCTCAGACTTGTTCACACTGAGCCTCTGGCAATTTTTCCATTACAGTTTAGGTCTTCTCATCCCAGAACTAGTTCCTACAGAGATTTCTGCTCCAGTTAGTTGTGATTTTCTGTGTTTGTCTGTCTCTCCAATGTGGGGGACAGCAGTTTGCTCTGTGATTTTACTCCTCTTGAGATTCTAAGAGGAGTTGTCTCTTTTCTGTTTGTTCAACTTTCTACTTGTGATTAGGATAGAGTGGTGACTTCCAATCTTTTGACATTCCAGGCAAGAAACCAAGAATTCTGAGACTGCATGTTTAACATGTGTTTGTTATAGGCAACATATAGTTGGGTCTTGCTTTTTTATCCTTTTTGTCAATCTGCCTCTTAATGTATTATTGGTAAATTTAAGTCTACTATCTTGCTATTTATTTTCTATTTGCCCCATCTGCTTTTCCCTTTTGTTCTTTTTTCACCCTCTTTAAGATTGATGAAAAACTTTTTTACAATTCTATGTTATCTATTTTGTTGATTTGTTAGCTATAACACTGTTTTATAATTTATTGGTTGCTTTGTGGCTCATAGTAAATATATCTAAATTATCACAGGATATCTTCAAGTGTTATTATACCACTTCACATATAATATAAGAACATTATAACAGTATATTTTCATTTCTCTCCTCTAAAACTTTGTGATGTGGTTTTTTGACATGAATTTTACTTTTTATATGTCTTAAATCCCACACTACATTATTGTTCATGTTTAGACTATCAATTATCTTTTAAAAAAATTTAAATAATAAAAATAAATCTCATGCATTTTCCTATAAGAAAAAGTACAAGCCCCAATACTTTCCATTCTTTTAGGTAGACCTATATTTCTACCTGGTGTCATTTTTCTTTCTATCTGAAATGCTTCCTTTAACATTTCTTGTAGTATAGGTCTTCTGGTGAGAAATTCTCTCTGCTTTCATGTGCTTGTAAAAGTTTATTTGGCCTTAGGTTTTGAAAGATATATTTACTAGTCATTAATTCTAGGTTAATAGATTATTTTTTCTTTCAGTACTTTAATGATGCTGATCCATGGTCCCAGCTAATAGGTAGTCCTTGTGTTCAGCAAGAATCAAAGTGCAAGTCAAAGACTAGGAGAAAAGACATATAACCAGGACTAAAATTCCCACAATGCACTTTATGGGATTCACTTGGGATGTGTTATTGGGAAATGTAGTCCATTGTGGAGCAAGATTTACAAATGCAGGTGACTGTTGTACTTTAGAGAACTTAACTAACACCTTGGATAGATATTAACTCAAGACTATAAATCCACAAGCCATTTTTTGAGTCAAAATAAATATTAAGGAACACACATTATTAAGTTAAAAACTTGTGATGTGTTAAGCATAAAAAAAATATGTTGGTCCACCTTCTTCTGGCCTGCATTATTTTCCACAAGAAGTCTGCTGTCATTCTTACATCTGTGGAACTATTCAAGTCTTGTGTTTTATTTGCTGGTTGCCTTTTAAGATTTTCTTTTTTTCGCTTGTTTTGAGCATTCTAGTTATGGTTCTTCTTGGTGTAGATTTTTTTCATGTGTCTTGTACTTGGTCTTTGTTGAGCTTCTTCAGTTCTTGGATTTGTAGGTTTCATGTGTGGAATGTATTTGGGCATTATTTCTGCAAGTATTTTTTTCCATCTCCATCTCTCTCTCCTCTCCTTCACATACTCTAAAAGAACAGATTAGGTCACTTGACACTTTCCCAAAGTTCATTGATACTTTTTTAACTTTTAAATCAATATTCTCTTTCTGCTTCATTTTGGATTATTTCTATTGCTGTGTCTTCAAGGGTGCTACTCATTTCTTCTTCACTGTCTAATCAGACAATAGTTTAATCCAGTATATTTTAAAATCATACATATTGTAGTTTTTAATCTCTAGAAATTTGATGAGAGTATTTTCCATATCTTCCATATCTCTACTTAACCTTTTGAACATATGGAATACAGTTACAATAAGTGTTTTAATGCTCTTGTCTGCTAATTCTAACATCTGTGTCAGTCAGTTCTGGGTTGGTTTTGTTGATTTATCTCCTCATTATGGGTTGCATATTCTTGCTTCTTTGCATGCTTGTTAATTTTTTATGGGATTCCAGACATTGTGAATGTTATATTGTTCAGTGTTGGATTCTTGAGCTTTTTCTGAGACATAGGAAAGTCTCTCAGAAGCAATTTGACCCTTTAGGAGCTTGCTCTGAAGACTGGTTAGGCAGAACTAGAGCAGTGTTCAGTCTAGGGATAATCATCTCCTAATACAGAGACATGACACTTCTGAGTGCTCTACCCAATGTGCCTGAAATTATGATACTTTTCAGTCTCACTGTTGGGAATAGATACTATTCATGGCCTTGAGTGAATACCAGGCCTTATTAGTTCTAAACTTTTTTAGTGTTTTTTCTCCCACTAAGACTGTTTCCTCATACTCAAGTGATGTTCAGTCCTCAACTGAATCCCCAAAGGAATGCTCTATGACTCTCCAGAGTTCCGTGTGCAGGTATCTCTTCTGCAGTGCTCTGTTCTAGAAATCCTCACCGCCTTGATCTCATGCTCAACTCAGGGGGGTCCACTGGACTCTGCCTGGATTCCCACTCCATGGCCTGGAAATTCTCTGAAGCTGGGATGATTGCAGGGTTTGTCTCATTTGTTTCTTGCTTCTTACCATACTTACTTCTTGTTTACTGTGCCTTGAGAACTGATTTTTTCATATACTTTTGTCCATTTCTTACTTGTTGCAGGTGGGAGGGTAAATCCAACTCATATTACTCCATCTTGGTTGAAAGCAGAAATCCTAGTTTTATTTAACTGTATTTAATTTTAATTTAAATAGATACATGTGGCTAGTACTGCCAACTTGGGCAGCATGGCTCAAGACTGTAGGTTCTATGGGGACAGAAGCCATGGGAGGCTGACTCCCTCCAGATGCCCAGCCACTGGCACAACCAGGGTGCTCAAGAAAGTTTGTTTAGAGGACATTCATGTCATGAGCATGAGCCTTGGGCCTTGGGGAAGGATAAGAGGGCTCCAAAAAGGCTGTTCCCAAGGTCTTTCCCTCACAAGCACTACAGCCAAGGTCCTTTAAGCCATGCTGTCATCCACTAGGGAGTTCTCCAGAACATAGGACTGCCCATGGCCCCTGTGGCCAGGGAGGCTTTGCCATCCTTCAGCAACCCATCTGCCATCACCGTCCCTTCCACTGGCTCTCTCATGTCCTAATGCCCCCTAATACCCACACCCAGACTCCCTTCTCATCCTTGGATCCAGGGCCCCTGAATGTTAAACCCTGTCTGATGAGACTCAGCCTGGCAGTGTTCCTGCCCTTCATGATTTAGGAAGAAAGATCTCAGCAAGGCTGGAGGTCCCACCCCCAAAATGAACAAAGGACTTGCATGGACCATTTCTCCAAAGAAGTTACACAAATGGTCAATAAGCACATGAAAAACTGCTTAACACCATTAGTCATCAGGAAAATGCAAATCACAGCCACAAGGAGATCCTACTGCATACCTAGTGGGATGGCAATCATTAACAAATCAGAGAATAAAGATGTGGAGAAATTGAAGCCCTTGTGCACTGTTGGTGGGCATGGAAGATGGTGCAACCACTGTAGAAAACAGTCTGACAGTCTTCACAGAATTAAATATGAGGCAGGACCCAGAAAACGGAATTTATTTATAAAAATTGTGTATTTATTCTTGTATATTTAAACTTCAGCTGTCTTCAATGTATGCTACATTTGATGCAATAAACCTGTCAAGACACTTTTTCTGCAGCTCAAAATAGTCTTTGAACTTGCCAGTTTTGATGCTTTTTGGTGCTTCTGCCATTTTGGGAGGGGGTAGGTTCACTTCTTCCACATCAAAAAAACATTCCCTTTTGAGGATTTTTCATCCAGGGAAACAACAAAAAAAAGTCTCTTAGGGCATGATCAGGTGAATAGGGAGGACAGAGCACAGGAGTTAAAAACTGCTGAACACTCAGCGTGGTTTGGACAGGTTCATTGTCATGGTGAAAGAACCAGTCACCTGTTTGCCACAACTTGGGACATTCCTTCCCCAAATCATTTTGCAACCTTCTCAAAACTTCCATATAAAAACTTGGGTTGACCATTTGATATGGAGGAACAAATTCCAAGTGTACTACAAGAGTCCCAACCTCGAAAAGATAATTCTGGACTTTGAGGGGGTTACCATGTGACCCAGCAATCTCACTACAAGTTATGGGCCCAAAAGAATAGAAAGCAGGTTCTTGAAGATGTCTTTGTAAACCCATGCTCATCACAGAGCTGTTCACAAGAACCAAAATGTGGGGGCAACCCAAATGGTCCTCAACAGATGGACGGATAAACTCCGTGTGGTCTGTCCACATGAGGGAATACTACTCAACCTTGAAAGAAAATTCCAACACCTGCGACAGCATGGAAGAACCTTGAGGCCATAATGCTGAGTGAAGTAAGCCCGTCACAAAAGAACAGATACCACATGATTCCACTTACATGAGGGTCCTGGAGTAGGCAAACTCATAGAGAAAGAAAGTAGAATAAAGGTTACCAGGGGTGGGGAGGGGGTGGGGGGAGCTCATGTTTAACAGGGGAAGAGTTATTTGAGAAGATGAAGCATTTTGGGTGTAGATTGAGGTGATGGTTGCACAGTGCCATGGATGCATTTAATACCACTGAAGTGTACACTTACAAATGGCTGAAATGGTAAAGACTATGTGTATCTTAATACAATAAGAAAGGCAGGCTGGAGGTGTTTGTCCATCGGCCGTGTGTGGTCTCAGGCCAACACTATCACAGAGGGTGAAGCCAGTATTCCCAGACACTGAAGTGTCCTGGGAGGGAAATGGGGCTCCTTGCCCCTGCATGAGTTCCTCTCCACTCTCACTGAGGGTGTTCATCTTCCCTGACTGCGTGGAAACAGCAGCTGCCCGAGGCTCATGGCGTTCTGAGCACCCATATTTCAGGGGTGCCAGCAGAGGTACATTCCTGGCTGGGCTGGAGCTGAGGGCATGTCCATCCCCAAGTCAGGGCAGTGGATGGGCAGGTAGAAGGGGCCCCATGCCCCTCCCCGGAAAGTGGTTCTGGCTGGTTTCATGGCACTCTACGAAGTGAAGACCCTCCCTCAGTCCAGCCTCTCTCATCACCTCCGGCCTTCTGTCTCCCTGCCTGTCGCCCCGCCTCGGCCCTGCCTCAGTTTCCCACCTGCACCAGAGAGGGTGACTTTCGCCCCCGTGGGTCCCTCAGCTCTGACCCTCCGGCTCCTCTCCCACCCACCCACATTAGTGGTAAGCATGGCGCCCTCTCCCTGTGTTGGGTGCACTTTGCCCAAATGCAGGACTGGGCAGTGGGACCCCAGTTCACCACTGAGAATCCCACTGGAGGCACCAAGACACAAAGATAGCACACGTGGACACACAGACACAGATACATACTTGCATGGGTGTGCTCACAGACACATGCACACACAGACACAGATACACACTTGCAGAGTTGTGCTAACAGTTATAAAGATACACAGACACATAGGGGCACACACAGACACATGCATATGCACACATACACACTCACGGACACGTGCTCACACACAGAGAGATGCAGACAGTACACACACATGTACACATGCACAGAGATACACATAGACACACAGAGAGACACACACATACACACATGTGCACACACACCAGAAGACCGGGCATCCAAGTGCTTCTTACAAATGCAAGAAGCAGCATCCGTGCCCACAGCCTCCCCAGAGGGACTTCTTGGGAATCCCTGGGGGCTGCTGCCCTGCTAAGCCCATGGCGGGATGCACAGGCACACCAGGGCTGCCTGCCCCCTGCCAGAGGAGCACTGTGCCTGCCGGCCCCAGGGGGCTGTGGGGATTAAGGTTGAAATTGCCTGTCCAAGCACAGCATCTGCAGCCTACCCCGGCTCCCAGCCCCCATGCTGAGGACTCTCCCTCGCAGCCCCTCCACCTCTTGAGCCGCCTGCACACCCAGCAACCAGACAGACCATGGCAGGGCCACAGCTGAGTCCTCTGGGTCTGAGCTCTGCAGAGGGTCAAGCCTGTGGGAGGTGTCAGGGCAGGTCTCCACATGGCTCACACCCATGGCTCTGCATTGATGGGCCCGTCAGCATCAGGGTATCCTGTCCCGTCCGCACCCCCCGATAGTGTCTTCCTCCCTTTCCCCCAGTTTCCCCCAACCCCAGATGGCAGTAACCCCTGCCGTTTAGCCTTCTTGAAGCCTCCCTTACCACATCTTGGTTTAAAAGGACTGAGTTCACTGCCAACATTTCTAGACAGATTTCAGATCAAAGCCCATGTTTCTGGCTTCTCTTGACTTGAAAGCCCCAGACACTGGCAAACAGCAGCTGCCAACAGCACAAGGGAGGCTCAGGTCACAGGCTGGCCCTGGGCTCTCAAGGGTCCCCCAATCCCCAGGGTCTCAAGAGCAACAGTGTTCACAGGCTGGCACAAGGGCCAGGGATGAATGGGCATGGGCAGCCTGCCAGGAGGGGTTGTCTCTGCAGTGGGGATGCAGAATGCTGGGAGCTTTGGAGCCCTGACCCCAGGGCCAGCAGGAGCAATGCCCACAGTCCAAGGAAGCATCAGGCCAACTGAGCTACGGTGATGCCCCTCAGGTGTGCCCACTGTAGAGGGCCCAGCATGAGTCAGGAAGAGCCAGCCAGGCAGGCAGAGCCATAGGTGCCAGCTGGAGCAGCCAGAGGCCTCTGGGAAAGTCTGTGGGCAGGAAGGGATCAGCCATGGGTGCTGCAGGCCGGGCCCATATGGGAGAGGCACATACAGTCAACGTGATCTAATCAGGCCCATTTTCAGCATGGAGACACCGAGGTTCACAGATGTTATACAGCATCTATTTTGCCAAGTTCATGGCTAGGAGGCAGCAGAGAGAGGTTTTCGGTCTCTCCCTGCCTGCGACACAAGGTGATGTTCAAGGACCCTGGAGGTCAGGGAAGGAGGAAAGGCCCACACCGCTCCAGTCCTCAGCCCCTACCAGTGTCCACCCAGCATCCCTTCCTCCACGGCTATGACATTGCAGGTAGAATCCGGGTCTCTCCTTGGGACACAGTGAGTCCAGGCTCCAGTTCAAGTGCACTTGCTCCTGGTGGAACATCAGCCTGCTTCCCAGGACCCCAGGCAGGGCCAGACGTGGGAGCCCCAGTTTTTGTGAGGGGGCGGGGGAGGTGCCACCCACCTTGGGGTCTGAGGGAGCCCTGAGGAGGAGGTGGGCCCAGGGTTTGCTCTAGAAGGAATGGCCTACCCTAGGCACTTGTCTAAGAACTGGATCCCGAGGTCCCTGGCCCTGAAGTCACCCCTACCCTTATGGGAGAGCCGTTAATGAGAGCCCAGACGTGGACCCCAGGCAGAGCCCCGTGCACAGTGGGGCAGGGCCAGCCAGACAAAGGCAGCCAAGCAGAAGCTGCGCTGGCCCTGAAGGGCCTGACGTGATAATTGGGCCAGGCTGTAAGGTGTCCGTGGGAGGCGAGGAGGGACCTTAATTGGAAACGGCGGAGAGGAAAAAGGAGCTGGAGGTGGCTGGGTCCAGCAGCCAGGGAGGCCAAACAAAGGCAGCGGGCTGGTATAGGGGCCTCGCCGCCAGCTGGAGGGACTCCACCCCGCCCCCATCCTCTCCGGAGGGACCCCACGCCCCCACTGTTCTGGAGGGACATCGCCCCATCCCCACCCTCCTTGGAGGGACTGCCATGCCCCCACTGCCCTGGAGAGACCCCTCCCGCACCCAACTCCCTGTGGGGCCCTATTCCCTCACTCCCTGCTTTGTCCTGTCCCTGTTCTCCCTCCCTCTGTCCCCTGTCCTGTCCTCCCCCCTTCTCTCCTCTGGCCTGCACTCTCCCTCCCTCCCTCCTTCCCTCCCTCCCTCCTCTGTTCTACCCCCTACCTCTCTGCTGCCCTATCTCCCTCCCCCATCCCATCCCCCCACCACCTTTGCTGGGTACTCACCTCTTCACACAGAATTCAGCCTGACGCTGCCCTCCGATCCTCTCTGTGACACGGACCCTGGCAGCCCTCAGCCACCCCCACCAGACAGGCCATCCGGAGTCAGCCCAGGCCAACCCGGCCTTGTAGAAGTGACATTCAGGGCTCACTCTGTTACCCAGGGGAGGGGACCGCCACTTCATACCCTGCCTCTCCATCATCCCCAGGTCTTGGGCGCCTGTGCTGGCCACCCTGCAGTAGGCTCCAGCTGCCCCAGGGACCCCTTCCCCATATCTGACTCACCTGGGTATTCTTGCCCAAGGGCCACCTAAACCCAGGAGGCCTTCCTGACAGCCCCATCCCCCAGCTCTCCCCATCAACCTTCAGATGGAAAGGTCAGTGGTCACAGCACGAGAAGACTGGGCTTTAGGGCCGGCCACACCCAGGCCCCAGTGCAGCCCCACCCCTGTTCTGTTAGTCCTGGAGGGTGTCAGGTCCCTTCCCACCTCTGAGCCTCAGTTTCCCCACTGAAACGTGAGAGCAGCAGCCCCTCAACCTGGGTTTGGTGCCGGGCCCTATGAGATGGTTGGCACCATGTCCTGTGCAGGGTCACCATCAGTACACAGGGACACGTCCCCCACCCAGACACTCCCACTCCCATCACCCCCCACAGCAGCCCCACTGGGGGGCAGGAGCCCCTAAGAGTAGGACCTCTGCTGTCACTATCACAAGGTGTCCATGTGGTCAGAGGGGCCGGCCGGAGGCCTGGACCCACCCAGCGACCTTCAAAATGGGGGAAAAGAGAGCAGGGCTGCTTCCCTGGCTGCCCCCTCCCAGCTCCGACTGCCTCCCCCCCCAGCCCAGAAGGAGCCTCCGGGCACAAATTCCCCAGAACAACCCTTGGGCCAGTGACTGTTCCCTTTCTGCTTCAAAAACCTTTAATTCATCAAAGAAAAAACAAACAAAAACTGTAAAAAGCTTAAGTTCATCAGAATACACTGTAATGTATCTGTAACCTGCCTTTATGAAATAGTTCCAGCGTGGCTTGATGGTCCCCGGAGGGCCGCAGGAGAGCAGCTCAGATCATTCATTGAATCACTTCGTTTCTCCTCCAGCTGGTGGTGAGGTCAGGTGGGGGCTCAGGGCACCCTCCTGGCAGGCAGGTGGGTGGGCTCCCCACCCGCATGCTGCCTCAGGCTGGGTCCCCTAAGGCGGGCTCAGGACCAAGCTCCAGCCAGACCTGGGTCCCAGTGCTGATCCCTCACTCTGGCTGGGTCCTTGTGGGTGGAACCAGGCTCCCAATAGCCAGTTTTCTCGTGGGGTCGTGGACACAGCCGCGGCAGGGCCGCTGGGGAGTTGTCTGAGATCATGTGTGAGAAGGAGCCCACCTAGGTGCTACAGCTGGTAGGGACTCAACGAATGGTGGTGACAATGATGATGAGGATCACGATGATGTCTCCAGGAGGAACAGTTGGACCCTGGAGGCCCTGGGGGCCAGATCTGGGGACCAGAGACTGGAGGGACAGTCGGGATCATGGACTCCACAGCAGAGTGCCTGGGCTTGGAGGCAGATGCTGGGCAGAACCCATGGGGGTGCCTGGGGCAGGGGCAGGGCAGACCCAGGCCCCATAGACACCCCCACCTCACAGGGGAATTTGCCCATCTGTAGGAAGAGCATCTGACCTCCCACCTCTTGGGCTGAATTGTGTCTTCCCCAAACTCTTGGAGTCAAGGCCTCAGAACGTGCCTGCATTCGGAGGCTGGGCCTTTACAAAGGGCACTGAGGTTGAATGAGGTCACTGGGGTGAGCTGTGGTCCAGCCTAACTAGTGTCCTCACAAGAAGATTAGGACCTACCCAGGGATGGCCCTGTAAGGACACAGAGAGGAGGCGGTGACTACAGACCAAGGGGGGAGGCTTTGGTTGGCCAGACCCATGACCACCTGGCTCTGGGACCTGCAGGGCAGTGGGTGGGTGATGTCTACCGCTTGTGCGTCTGTGGTCCTCTGCTTCAGCACCCTCCGACCCTTTTGAGGAAAACACTAAGGCTCTGCAGGACCTGCCCCCTTCTGACACCCGAGGTGGGGGTGCAGACCTGCCCTGACTCCTCCAGACACAGGGAGGGGGCAGTTTCTTTGGGAGAGAACCTTAGCATCTCCTAAGATTGCCATGCCAGGGTGACCACTGAGAAACCACCCCACTCTGTGCCTGCCACAAACAGGAGTTGCTGGTCCTGCGCCCGCCCTCAGCAGAGCTGGTGGCTCTGAGCACAGCCCCTCCTCACCGCAGGGAGTCCAGTCTCCCTAGAGCCTCGGGTGGGAGATGGTCTCTCCCCCTCCAGGGGCGGAGATCTGTGGTCCCGTCCAGCCCCTGGCCTGGCCACAATGTAGGGACAGGCCTACAATGTAGGGCAGGCCCGGGAGGACACTCCTTGGCATCCAGCATCCATCTGTAGAGAAGATTTCAACGATATCTCAACTGCCCAGCAAGCCAAGGAGGCTCCAGTAATGAAGATCTGGAGGAGGGATCAGGTATTGATTTTCTCTGTCTCATGAGCTGTCATGTCCCGAAGGCTTTCAGGAGGCTGTTAAGAGTAGCACTTCCACAAAAGAACAAATTACGTGCAAATCAGGCAGCTGAGATTTATTCTCCAACGAACCCTTGTTAGAAGGAGGCTGGGGGCGGGGCGCGCACAGCTTGAGGCCGCCTAGGGCTGAGGCTGGGAGCCCAGGAAGAGCCTGTCCACCCAGGAAGCCTGTCCCCTGCAGGACGATGGGGCAGAGCCAACCCTCTGCCGCCTGCCCGGCTCTGCTGCCCCAGGCAGGGGAAGGGGCCCAGCAGCCTCCCCAGATGACTCTGCTGGCAAGTCCATCCCACCACAGCAGGGCCACAGTGTCACCTGCATGGTCATCTTGCTGCAAGGAGTCCCTCCCCTGGCCGTGCACTCCCCAGCGCCCTCCGGCCTGCACCCACCCAGCTTTGCTTGGGCTGCCCTCTCCCAGAGCCCCATTCCTGCCCAGGCCCCTGTGGGGTGACTGCACAGTATGTCATTGTGCGCCCCCTCTTGCCTTGCCTCTGGGCACTGGAGCTGAGGGCCCTGTCCCCTCAAAGAAGCCCCCGCAGCCAGTGGCCTCAGCAGGCAGCACGTCCCATGGCCTCCCAGACCATTCCCTCCTGCCCTGTCCCCAGGGACCATGGCGAGCACAGGATGGGGCCCTGGCAAGGGTTTTGGGGTCTCTCCCTGTTCTGAGCACACAGCTGGCTCTCCTGACGGAGAAGGGGGTGGTGCCCAGGGTGAGGTTCCCTCTTGAGGTGAAGACCCTCAATGGCCCAAAACTCTGTGGGGCACGGCCCTGGCCATGGCTGCAGGAGGGCCCCCCACACGACTCACAGACTCGTGCTCGGCAAGGGCCAGAGCCGGAGGCCACCGTGGAGCCCACCCGCAGCGCCTGTCTCCTTCTCAGGTGGCACACGCACACTCGTACACCATGGTGCACACTCACAGACACACACCAAAGCACACACTCCCGCACTCACATACTTGCACACACATGTACACCATAGTGTGCACTCACACACGGATACACATCAACGCACACACTCTCACCTTCACACCCTTGCACATACACACTCATACACCATAGTGTGCACTCAAAGAGAGACACACTCCAACACACACTCATATTCACACACTCACACACATACTTGTACACCATGGTGTGCACTCACACACAGACACACATCAATGCACACATTCTCACCTTCACACCCTTGCACATACACACTGATACACCATAGTGTGCATTCACAGACACTCACCTTCACACACTTGCATATACACACTCGTACACTATAGTGTGCACTCACACACACACACCAAGGCACACACTCTCAATTTGCATACTCACACACACTCATACATCATGGTTGGTACTCACATACCAGCAGACACACCAGTGCACACACACAGTCTCCCATTCACACACTCACACGTACACCCCGACGGCCCAGCAGAGGGCCCCGGCACTGCCCCTTCACTCCCTAGCCAGGACCTTCCACCGGCCCCAGCTTCTTGGTGGGGCTGCCCCTCTCAGGCCCCAGGGCAATGACAGCACCATGCACCTTCAGAGTGTTGAGCAGGCCCTTTTTTGACAGCCTGAGGGAGGCAGGAAGCCATGAGGCCTGAGCCTAGGCTCCCCAGCCGAGAAGGCAGAAATCACTCACTCCCGTGTGCTCCATCTGTTTTCTTCCTGTGTGGACCCTGACCACCTCTGAGCCAGCACAGGCTGTGCTCAAGGTCCTCTCTGTATTAGGACGCAGTCTTAACAGTGGTCAGAGTCCTGGTCCAGGCCTGGGAGTGGCACATGAGGGGGCCAAACACCCGTCCCTGCCTCAGCAGACCCTGGCCTCAGGGACAGGCTGCAGCATCATCCTGCTGCATGTGGGGATACCTAGTGTTAACACCAGCTTCTCTTGTGCTTGCTGCTGGGTTCATGTGTCCCCACTCAAGGTTGTAGTGTGCTCTGCTAAGGTCATTGCAGCACCGATGAAAATCAAGTCCAGAAATCAGCCTGGGAATCCTCTCAGTGGCAGCCCCAACCACTGTTATCCAGCAGGATCAGGGACCCTGCCCAGAGAAAAGTGGGTGCTCCCCTGCCCCTTGATGGCAAGAGACTTCAAGTGACCCATGACCCTCCCTTGTGCTCATTCGGTTCTTCTGTGTAAAATGCAGTAGCCAGGGCTCTGAATTAAGAACTCAGTCAGGAACCCAGAGACCCAACTCACTGGTTTCCTGGAGTCTTAGTTTATTCCCTGTGGAATGAGATTTTTTTTCCTTTTATCCAGTTATTCTTTAGCAATTAATGCCTCCTATGTGGCTGGCCAAATACAAGGAACTCAAACTCTTATACCACTGTACACTAAACATGAATGTGCCAGAGCCCCAAGGAAAGAACTCGGGACCAGGTATGAGGATGGCTGTGGCCACACACCTTCCACTCAGCAAACAGATGTTGTACAGTAGATGGTTCAAAGTCAAGAGCAACGGTGTGGGCTGTCCAACCAGATGCTACTGTTTGATGCCAGCCTCAGCCTTGGTGAATGTCTGTAACCTTGGGCAAGTTACTTAAACCCCATGCCTTGTTTTCCTCCTACAGAGAACGGGAACAATAGAGCCACTCACAGGTTGTTGGGAGACCAGATAGACTTCTCTGTGGACAGAGCCTGGCCAGGATGATGCTTGGGTGGCTCAGCCATGGTTATCGTTGTCCTCCACACTATTGCTAGGTCCCAGCTGGCTCTGCCTGGCCACTGGAGCTACAGAGGGTGCCAAATGCCAGTGACCATGGGTCATTCTCCATCCATGGGCCACTGCCAACCAAGGGGCATGAGGAGGACCAATGTAGAAAGCAGGAAACCCAGGGACCTCTTCTGGGATCACCCTGGAGCTGGTCTCCCATGCTGTCCAGAACAATGGTCACCAGGGAGAGGTCCTTACCTGCTTGCAGTTGAGTGAGGCTGGTGTGTCCCCTCAGTGATGTCCTCACATCCCACTTCCTCCCACCAGCCTCAGCCTCCTGCTCTGTGTTCCATCTGCCTCCTGTGACTGGGAAGAGGATCACACCAGGCCATGTCTGTGTAAAGAGGAAGTACCACCTATGGGCAGGAACTGGGTGTCCAGTGACCACCTGCTGTCCTGGCCTGAGCAGCCATACTACATGGGAAGGCCAGGGCATTTGACCCCCAGCCTTCTCCTAGTGGGAGGTGGTGGGTGGCTGCTCACACCCCCAGGAGGGTAACAGGTTCCTGCTCAGCATCGAGCAGACCCCAAGAGGCTAGGGCCCAGCAGCACACACCTCGCCCACAGCCACAGAGTCCCCCAGGGTCTGCTGCTTCAAGACCCCTCCAAGGCCACCTCCTCATCTCAGGCCCCTCAGCTCTCCCATCTGCTGTGGCCATAGGAGGGCAGAGGGGCACAGACCTCAAGGAGCCACAGCCCTGGGGCCACAGCATACTTCTGGCCTGGGCAGGAATTCAGGGGGAAAGACTAATTATGGCTCAAGGATAAATCCTGAGCCGGCCAGCTGTGCATGGAAGGAATTCTCCCCTTGGAGACACATTTTCTGATTCCTGGGCTGCCGGGGATGCATTCTGTGGCATTTATGAGGCCCGGACTCCCCATAAACCCAGATTCCACAAAGGCTGACAGCTGGCCTGGTCCTTGGAATGCAAGGTTGTGGTCCAGGTCCCGGGGCAGTTATGAGGGGCACGTTGGCATTTGCTCTGCTGGGAGGAGCCTTGCCCTGAGGCTGCTAACATTTCCCGAGCTCCAGCCAGCCCAGTCTGCTCAGTAACTCAAAAAAAGGGGGGGTCTGCTCCTTCAGCAGCTGGGAGGCCATGGCTGGGAGTTGGTGGTCGCCAGCTTCTGTCCCTCTGTCCCTGACCACACTCTGTCCTGTGCATAACTGACCCTGTTCACTGGCACCACAGGCCCTGGGCTGGCTCCGTTATGCATTTTATAACAATAATAATAAAATTGAAAATAAATTCCCCAACCATCTTGAGGATGGTTGATTTTTTTTCCTTTTTCTTTCTTTTCTACATTTTGCATTTTTCCCACAGTGACTGTACATTATTGTTTTTTGTTTTGTTTTGTTTTGTTTTGTTTTGTTTGAGTTGGAGTCTCATTCTGTCGCCCAGGCTGGGGTACAGTGGCATACTCACGGCCTCCCCACCATCAGCCTGCTAGGCTCCAGTGATCCTTCCGCCTCAGCCTTCCAAGTCGCCAGAACTACAGGCACATGCTACCACACCTGGCTAATTTTGTATTTATTGTAGAGACAAGGCCTCGCCAAGTTGCCTGAGCTGATCTCAAACCTGTGGGCTCAGGCAATCCACTCACCTCCTCCTCCCAAAGTTTTGGGATGACAGATTGAGCCACCAAGCCCAGCCCACATTATTCTCTAAGAGAAAATAGGAGACGTCTGTGTCCAGTGAGAGCAGGCTGGGTGATCGGGACCAGTTCTTCCATGGAAGACAGCTAGAAAAGCCACATAAACACGTTTCAATCTTCTTTAAAAGAGCAACTCAAATAGCTAGCAATACACAACCAGGCCAAGACTTCAGAGAGGCCAAGAGCTGGGCAAGGCAGGCCCAGGCTTGGCACTGAGTTCAAGTTTGTACCACTCGGTGCACGACAGTCACTAAATTAAGAGACAAGATGACTTTATTCAAAGAGCCAGCAAATCAAGAGGGTGCTGACTAGAGTCCAAAAAACCCCACCTGGAGTAGCGCAGATTTCAGGCTCTTTTTAAGTTGAAGGGGGCGGGGGGGGTTGGAGTCAAGAGGTGACCAACAAACACAGACATCTGGGTGCAGGCAAGGATCTGAGAAGCTTGGAAAGCTTCTTTGCCCTTAGGCCATGTATTCCTGTAAGTCTTTTTTTAAATTATTATTTATTTGTTTATTTATTTTAGAGATAGAGTCTTGCTATGTTGCCCAGGTTACTCTCGAACTCCTGAGCAATCCTCCCACCTCGGCCTCCCAGAGTGCTGAAATGACAGGTGTGAGCCACCACGCCTGGCCTACGATGTTCCTATAATAAGTTAGGGGTGTGCACACTCTCTTTGTCTTTTCCCAGGTTGGTTTTGGGAAAGGGACTGTTACCATCTCTCCTAAACTTGAACTATAAACTAAATTCCTTCTAAAATTAGCTGGTCTGCGTGCAAAGCTAAGCAGAAGCTTTTTAACCTAAAGGATATTACCATGGTGAGGGGTGGTGGAGGGGCGGTAGTGGAGTCAGTCACACCAAACCTCCCTCTGCTGTTACACAAGCAGCTTTTGCTTTAAAGAATTTGGCAGCCTTTATCCAGTCCAGCTTCAATGGGCAACATGGTTGGTTCCATGTTTTTGCTGTTGTGAATAGATCTGCAACAAACATACGTGTGCAGGTATCTTCTTTGCAGAATTATTTGAGTTCCTCCAGGTACATATACACAATGGAGTATTATGCAGCAAAAGGACAAATATATGGACTTCGCAGCAAATTGGATGGATTTGGAGTCGATCATACTCAGTGCTCTATTACAGAAACAAAGAACAGAATACCATATGTTCTCGCTCATAAGCGGATCTTGAATAATTATAATACTATAAGAAAGTGTTTGGCAGTAATGGGAAACTGTCGGGTGGGGTGGGATTGGCAGTTGAGGGAAACCACTAGGGGAGGGAGGGGCATACCTCATCAACAAGTGTACCTGCATTATCAATATTTGCATAGTCAACCCTGAATTGTACCCCACATCTTTATAATAAAAAAATAATAATAAAAGAATTCAAGATTTAAAAAAAAAGAATTTGGCAGCCTAATGACTGTCACTCGCACAGGCTCCCTCAATGGGCAGGTGAGGGACAGCCAGTATGACTGGAGCCAGCTCACAGGACTCATACAAGCCAGCTTAGGATGTCCTTTCCCAGCCCTGCAGTCAACGATGCTGTGTTGGTGACTCGAAGTCAGCTGCGGTGGCAGCATTTATACCATGGGAATCAGTAGATGCTACTAATCAGGCCCTTTTTTCCCTGAAGAACCAGTAGTTAAGTATTTACCAGCACAGCACTGAGGATAACAGAGAATTCTGACAACACCCCAGCTCTAAGCCCAAAGGCCATTTCCTCATGCCCAGAGTAAATCGGAAGGAAATCAGTCCTGGTGTGGCTTTCAGTGTGCGATAGTGACCTTAATGGTCCTGGTGCAGGAAATTTCAAGGCTTACATGTCACCTAAAATAGTTCCAGATGGGTAGTCCCCCACCAAGCCTCTGGAAAAAGCAAACCAACATCTTTAAAGTTACTAACATCTGGCCAGGCGCGGTGGCTCACACCTGTAATCCCAGCAGTTTGGGAGGTTGAGATGAGAAAATCACTTGCGCCCAGGAGTTTGAGGCCAGCCTGGGCAACATAGCAAGACCTCATCTCTACAATAAATCCAAAAATTGGCTGGGCATGATGGTACGTTCCTATAGTCCTAGCTACTCAGGAGGCTGAGACAGAAGGATCTCCTGAGCCCAGGAGATCAAGGCTGTGGTGAGTCATAGGTGCCACTGCACTACAGCCGGGTGACAGAGTGAGGTCCCAATTCAAAAAAGAAAGAAAGAAAGTTATCATCATTTAAGACTGAAATTATTCTTATGAGTACTTTTTCAAATACAGTCTCTAGTACACAAAAATAACCTTGCACACAATAAAACAAAATTCATTATCAAAAGTCAGTAAAAGCCAAGGAAAACAGATGCACAAAAACTTGAGGTTTTGGAATTTTAAGCAGAAGATATGAAATAATGATGCTTACTAAGTTTAAATATAAAAAAATTCAAAAATATCTACAAGAGACTGAAAACTGTAAAACATGTCAGGGGAGATTAGCAAAAAGAGGCTGGGTATGGAGGCTCATGCCTATAATCCCAGCACTTCAGGAGGCTGAGATGGAAGGATATCTTGAGGTCAGCCTGGACAACACAGCGAGATCCCTTTTCTACAAAAATAATGTTTTCAATTCGCTAGGCATAGTGGTACATACCTGCAATCCCAGCTACTTGGGAGGCTGAGGCAAGAGGATCTCTTGAGGCCAGTAGTTCGAGGCCAGCCTGGGCAACATAGCAAGTCCCATCTCTACAAAAAAAAAAATTAAAAATTAGCTGGGTGTGGTGGCACATACCTGTAGTCCCAGCTACTCAGGAGGATGAGGGGACCGCCCAAGCCCAGGAGTTCAAGGCTGCAGTAAACTAAATTGTGCTACTGCACTTCAACCTGGGTGACAGAGAGAGACCCTGTCGCAAAACAAACGAACGAAAAAGTCTTTAGCAAAAAATTAACCAAAAATTAGACTTAAATGCAAGAGTTTTGCAGCAGATTTCATACAGCTGAGAGAGAAGGAATAAACTAGAAGATGATTCTGAAGATCTTGTCCAGAATGCAAAAAAATGAGACCAAATTCACAACAAAATAAAGGGAAACAAATGCTCATTCTATGTCTTCATCAACAAGCAAACAGAAAGTGTCATTTAAAAGAATATTGGGTAACTAAGAATAGACCTAACAAAGTGATACAAGACTTCAGTTAACAAGACTAAAAGTTGTATCAAGAGAATTTAAGGAACCAAATAGCCACAAACCAACTGTGTACCCCCATTGAAGGGTACAATGTTCTAAAGATGACAGTTCTTTCAAACTTGCTTTGGTTCAACAAATTCCAACCAAAATCCCAGCAGGCCTTGCGTCTGTGTCTATGGGGAGCTTAACATACAAACCTGACAGTGTGCATGGAATTCGGAGAGCGCAGAACAGCCCGCACCCTCAAGAGAGAAGGAGGTGGTGTGGAGTTTGGGGAAACAGATTCCCAGATGAGTTTCAAAGCGATTCCGACAATGTGGCTTCCATGCAGGGACAAGCAAGTCGGCCGTGGTATAGTATGGAAATCCCAAACTCCAACTTGGAAATCAATGACCACTTGATTTGGGGCTGAGGCAGAGCCTCACAGCCATGGAGAGCAAGCAGCCTCTTTACTGACTGGTGCCATGTCAACAGCCATCCATGTGGGGAAGCGGATTTGGACCTCTCCTCGGTTATGAACAAAGGTAACTCCAAGTCGATGTCCAGACCAAAGGATGACAGGCAAAACCACTTCCCAGAACTGTGGGAAGTCAGTGCAGGGTGTTGGCACCATGACCCCAGTACAGGGAATGTTACTAAGAGACGCTGAAAGCATTGGCCAGAAGGAAAGGTCAATACATCAACCACATAAAGATTAAGAAATTCTGTTCCTGGGAAGTCCCCATAACAAGAGTGAAAAGACACCCTGCACAATGTGGAGGATGCAACCACCAAGGACTTTGTGTCAAGGATATCTCAGGGACAATGGTCATCCAGAAAAAGAGAAACAACCCAAATACAGCCTAAAGAAGCCAACAGGCATGTCACCAAAGAGAAGATCCACATACCAAACACACATATGAAGAGGTGCCCAGCCTCATTCACAGTCAATAAAATGCCTAATCAAAGCTCAGTAATGACACCCTTCCCTCCATCCACCAAATGAGCAAAAATTGTATGTTGGACGACACTTGGTGTGGCACATCAGGAAGCCAACTG
Organism: Carlito syrichta; assembly: GCF_000164805.1. Taxonomy (NCBI): domain Eukaryota; kingdom Metazoa; phylum Chordata; class Mammalia; order Primates; family Tarsiidae; genus Carlito; species Carlito syrichta. The sequence continues at coordinate 338,944 of NW_007247131.1, forward strand.
GTACAGCAACTTTGACAGATTGGGCAAAGCACAGGGACTGCGTAGGGTGGTGACACTGCTGTGTATGACACTGTCCAGGAGCACAAGACAGCAGAAACGGGGAAAGTACCGCACAAAGAGTGTGTCCTAGTGTAGAAAGTGGTTTATAGGCAATAATGATGCATCCACAGGGAGTCATCGGTTGTGACAAACACACTACACCAGTGTGAGATGCTAGCCTAGGATGCTATTGGGGGAGGAGGAAGATAGGAACTCCTTGTACTTTTTGCTCAGTTTTTCTGTAAACCTAAAACTGCTCAAAAAAATAAAGTCTATTGTTCTCCTCCAGCCAGAGGGAAGAGCTCACACCTGTCATCCCAGCACTTTGGGAGGCCAAGGTGAAAGGATTGTTTGAGCTCAGGAGACAAAGACCAGCCTGGGCAACTTGGTGGGACCTTGTCTCTACAAAAGTCAAATTAGTCAGGTTAATGGTGCACACCTGTAGTTTCTGCTATTCAAGAGGCTGAAGTGGAAGGGTTGCCTAAGCCCAGGAGGCTGAGGTTGCGGAGAGCCATGATCGTGCTGCTGTGCTTCAGCCTGGGCAACAGAGAGAGACTCTGACTCACAAAAACAAGCAAAACAAAAAGAACACTAGACTGGCATTATCTTAAAGGATGGAGGACAAACACACCCCATGACCCATCAGTTCCACACTCAGGGAAGGATTCGGAAAGCCTGGGCCCCGTGGGCAAGGATGCCTGAAGTAGCATTGGCCACCTGGTCACATCTGGAAGCAAGCCAATTTTGCATCATTCACGAGATGAATGGAAAAGCTGGGGTGTCTCCATGCCACAGAACACCGCAGAACTGTGTACAGGCTGCAGCGAGGAAAACTGAGACCCAGAGATGTCCTGCGTCCATGTGTGGGAGGTCATGATGTCATAGAGGTTGGCTGGACATCACGACAAACGACAGGTGCAAGGAATCAGGAGCAGAGGGAGAACCGAGTGCAATTCCATTTAAGTGAAGCTTGCCCATAGGGACCACTGAATGAGCTTGCATGGGGTCCTGAGGGCAGGAGCCACTCACATAGGGACAATCGGGTGGGCGTCCATGCAGCTGAGAAGAGGGGTTCACACAGGGGAAGGGTGGGGCCAGGAGCAGTAGCCACACAGGTGTGTGCCCTGCAGTGACAAATCACATGGTGCATCCGGAACCTATGCTCCTTTCTGTGTGTGTTGTGTTTAACCTTAAAAAGTAAGCATTAAGAGCAGCAAAGATGGGCTTTATTCTCTTATTCGGTTTATTCTGCTAAACTGATGTGCGAATCACCAGCCACTGTCATAGCTCTGGGTCCTGGCACCAGCAGAACGGCATGGGCACCTCTGGTGTTTCTGGATGAGGGGACCGGCCAGCTGCAGCCTCCCAGTCATGCTGAGGTTCCCCCTCCCCACAACACCCGGGCCTGGGGTCAGTCTCAGCCTGCAGCTTCCAATGTTCTCCCCCAGGCAGCTGCCACCTGTCACTCCTGCCTCCCCAGTGCTGAAATAGCCCCGTGCTGGGAAGCTCCACGCGAGTCTGGGTTTCTTCCCCACACATGCAGAGAGATGTGACGGATAGGGAGTCATCACCATGGGGGTCCCCCCGCTCTGCCAGCGCCCACAGCGAAAACCTCACGCGGGTCGAGGGGACTCAGCAATCAGGCATGTGCCGCGCTGATCAATAATTAATCTGAAGGTTAAAAAGCATTTTCTTTGCCTGACAAGGAGCTGATTGCTGAAGGTGCCGGGGCCCCGAAGTCATTATTCTCCTTTCTCTTCCTATGGAAATGGTTCTCCTCCAGCCAGAGGGAAGAGTCCAGGTCTGCCTGCGTGGGGAGGGGGGACCCCCTGCTGCCCCTCCACAAGGGGCACCCCACCCCGCAACCTCTGAGGCCTCTGAGCCCCCAGCCCCTTACTCCAGCTCTCCCCTCACTGCTTCAGACCTTCCTCCTCACGGTTCTGCCCCCTGCCCCACAGGGCCCAGGACTCAACAGTCCCCCTCCCACCTCCCGCAGGATTGATGCCAACTTGTCCCACCCCCTACACCCTTCAAGGGCCAGCTCAAGAATCCCCCCACCCATGGGCACCGCCCCTCTCCGTATGCCCACCCAGCCTCCTGGCAATGCCCACGGCCTACAGCCACATCCAAAATAACCTGAGCATGAGGGGTCACTCCATGACCTCCAGCTCGAGCCAAAGGGATTGAGGCAAGGTTCTCAAGATACCCACATACCAGGGCAGCTTGAAACAGACATACTTACCCTGGGTTCTTCCCCTGGGCCCTGTCATACCCTGAGCCCACATGTGGCTTTCCTTTTCGAAAAATACCTCATGGCATTCACCAGGGTCTGCCCTATCCCCACCCTGAACCATGAGAAAAGAACAGGGACAACCACTCTCATTGTATAGACAGCAGAACTGAGGCTGCAGGAGAAGCTACCTGCAAAGACAACACAGCAAGTGGTCACCCAGGTTGTCTTTAGAGAGGAGCCAATGTGTTCGCCACAGAAGGGTCCTGACAGTGGGGGTAGCCATAGTGTGGACAGAGCTCACTAATGGGATGTCTAGCATAGGGTCATCAGTGCATGGCTGGTGCCATCACACCCCACAGAGGCCCCTGCAGACGTGGCCCACTCCTTCTCAGGGTCACACACATCTTTCTCTTCTTGCTGAGGCTGACACCTGGCTCTCCCCAGAGCCCCACCGTCCTCAAGGTCCCCACAGCCCCGACTCCAGTTCTGAAGTGGTGTCCCCCTTTGCCACGGCTGCTGCTTGTCACTCACGGATGGCTTCAGTCCCTGGGTCACTCACTGGAAGGAGTTTCTTGAAGCGCTAGCCCCGGGACGTCAGAATGTGGCTGTATTTGGGGATAGGGTCTTTAAAGAGCGTACTAAGTCAAAATGACACCATTAGGTGGGCCCTTATCCAAACTGTTTAGTGTCCTTATAAAAAGAAGAGATTAGGACACACACAGAAGGATGACCATGCAAATACACCGGGAGAAGGCGGCCGTCTGCATGCTGAGTCAGCCCTACCAACGCCTGGACCTTGGACTTCTGGCATCCAAAATACTGAGAAAATCCATTTGTTTTTTGACCCTGCCCAGCCTGTGGCATGTGTTCTGGCAGTCCTGGAAGGAGACATTCTGAGCATCCCTGCGATGGCCCATCCATGTCCCCTGACCCGTTGACTGCAACCACCATTGCCTATTCCCCAGCTCCTCCCTCCCCGACAAGTACACCTCTAGCGTCCATGACCGCTATGGCCACCTACCTCACTCCTGCCCTCTAGACTCAAGCACCAACCTTTTCCTCATAGGGCTCTTGGAGTCATGGACCACCACCATCTGACGCTTCCCCTGGGGCATGCCTGGCCCTTCCCACATTGTCCACATCGGAGCCCATGGCTCATCAGAGCAGCCACTCCCTTGTCCCCCACCTGCTTTGCACTTCCTAAAATCTCTTAGTCCTCCCACCGTGAGCAACTGCAAAAGTGGGTGAAAATATGAGGTAACTACACCACTAAGCACCCTGTAGTCAGCACACTGAAAACCAGTGAAGAAGAGAGAAATGTTGATATGTAACTAGAGAGGGGAAAAGCCCAAATATACTCTCATGCAATTAGCCTGCCTCTCTCTCTCTCTCTCTCTCTCTCTCTCTCTCTCTCTCTCCTGCACTTTAATTTCTCCCTTTCTCTGTGCCTGCTCTGTTGAGACGAATTCATTTCTTAACAACCTCCTTCTTCAACTATGTCTTTCTTCAGTTACTGTCTTCTCCTGAGCAACACCTGGGCTTCAGACTTGTGAAGTGAAACCAACTTCCCCTCGACTTTTCCACTTGAGGAACTAACAATAGCTGCACGCTGAACAAAGAAACAGAAAGAGAGGGAGGGAGGGAGGAAGGAAGGAAGGAAGGAAGGCAGGAAGGAAAAACCCAGTGCCATTATAGCCCAAGTCTCCCATCATTCATCTGAGGATCCCCGGGAGACTTTGTCCTCTAGCTGTGCCTGGGTCAGGATGATGTTCTCTCCAGCCCCAGCCTGAGCTGAACAAAGGCATCTTCATGTAGAAAGTGGCCAAACATGTCATCGTCAACTGGAGCCCCTCCTCCTGCTTTGAGGAGCAGCAGCCGGGTGGGCCCCACCCCCCACCCTGCTTTCATACTCACCTCCTCCCCATCAGCAGACCCCACACCAGGTACCACAGCTCCACCACCTTAACCTTCAAGCTATCCCCATGCAGACTGCAGCCCACCAGCCTGGTTGGAGCAAGCCAGTGTCCAAAGCTCTGGTGGCGGGGGGAACCCGCTTCGGTCCCACCGACAAATGCCAGCACATGGAGCCCAGGGTTTGAGCCACTTTGACCAGGGCCCAGCTGCGTAGTCGGCAGTCAGACGAGCCACCTCCATCGAAGGCTGGACCCGGGGAACAAATAGAGGCAAGCAAGGATGGAATCAGCATCACCAGATCTCTCTGGGCTGGGGTCAAAACTGCATTACCCATCAAGCTGATGGCGATGACAATGACAGAGACAATGACGATGACGATAGTGATACTGATGACGAGGATGATGGTGATGATGATCACGATGACCGCCATCTTTTATTAGCCACCAGTTGTATGCTGTGTCCTCCGATGCACAGACTCATTTGATCCTCTCAGTCCCTCAGGAAGGTGAACAGCGTGTCCTCCCCCTGACACCACCACATTAAATGCTCACCAAAAGCCGGGCTCGGTGGTGCAGCCTGTCATCCTGCGCCTTTGGGAGGCTGAGGTGAGTGGATGGCCTGAGCCCGCGGGTTCGAGACCCGCCTGGGCAGCGAGACCTCATCTCTACAATCAATCAAAAAATCAGCCGGGCGCGGTGGCACCTGTAGTTCCGGCTACTCGGAAGGCTGAGGCAGAAGGATCACCAGAGCCCAGCAGGTCAAGGCTGCGGTGGCCGGGAGCGGCCACTGCACTCCAGTCTGGGCGACAGAGTGAGACTCCAACTCAAAAAAAAAAAAAATGTTCACCAAATTGGGCCCAGAGCTGGAGTCAAGTTCAGGGCTCCGGCTGGCCTTCCCTGGCCCAGCCCCTACCACAGAGTGGTGGCCCAAGCTGGAATGCACAAGCCTTCAGCACTGTCATCTGAATTAACTCGGCAAGTCTGATATGGGTCTCACTTTACCGATGAGGAAAGTGGGTCCCAGAAGGGCTAAGACACTCCACCAAGGGTGGAGCTCCACCAGCAAGTGGCAGTGAGGCTGGCAGACCTTGGCCACTTGAGAGCTGTGAGCTTCTGTCTCTTCACCTGTCATCGTAATGGTGGGTCCCCCCGTGAGGCCGTCAGAGTCTGACTCTAGGTGATGCCAACATGACTCTCAGTCCAATGCTCCTGCCCATCACTGCCCTTGCCCTTTCTGGCCATACCTCCAAGACCACCAGCGAACTCATGCCACAGCCTAAGAAAATGCAAATCTGGGAGAGGAGGCACAGGGTGAGGGGAAACTAGAGGCTGGCCCTCCTCTGACTGGGACAGCTCAGCAAGTAGTGAAATGGTTAAAGCCTCCCAGTCCTGCGAATCGGCTCATTATCATTTCTAATACCAATCAATATTCCCTAGGCTTCTGACAAAGCCAGCAGCCCCCAGCTCCCTCCCTGCCCTCTAAACATAAAAGACCCCCTAAGCCGCAGGGCCCTGCGGGCTCCAGCCCTGGCCTCCTCCCCCAGCCTCTTCTCTATATTGTCCTTAATCAAATCATGGGGGAAAGATGCAAATCGATAGACCCTCATTGATCACCTCCCCTCCCCCCATCCAGCTGACATGTTGTCAGCCCCTCCCCCCCCAGCCAGTCAGGCTAATGGGGGTCCCTGCTTCCCACATACGTGGGGCGCCTCTCGAAAGCCTGATTGCTTCGAGGCCCTGGGCTTCCTTCACAGCGAGGGCCACGACACAACATATGCCAACTGCCCGCCGACTTCGTCTCCAATGATAAAAACAGGATTTCACTCTCATCTCAGGCCTGGGTCCAATTTATCAGGCCTGGCGCCAATAATCTGTTTCCCCCACGGGTGGCAGGACTTGGCGGATAGACAGAGGCAAGTGGGTGTGGAATGACCATGATCAGGTCTCCGGGCCAGGAACAAAAGCCACATCTCACTCTTTAGGACGCGTCTCCAGCACGGCAGGCACACAAAGGGGCCAGGAGGAGAAGGGCAGGACCCTGCAATTCCACGTGGAGACTCCAGGCCAGGTTCCCTTGGGCGAGTCACCTGCCACCTCCAACCTCAGTTTCCCCTCAGGGACACTCACCTCGCAGGGCCATCATGAGTACTCAAGAAGAGAATAAATCAAAGGGTGTGTCATTGAGCCTAGCAGACAGTGGTGCTCAATAATGGCAGCTTGGACAGCTGCCCTTAACAGCACGCCTGTCCCTATCTTGGTGTGCCTTTCAGCACACGCATGTCATACGTCAGATGCCACATCCATGCTGAGTACCTGGAACAGAGACAGCAGGTCCACGCCCCACAGAAGTGTCAGTGAACAGTCAGCTCCCTTGTCTGTCCTCAGCCGTCACCTCTGGAGCTGCCCCCTGCAAGCCACAGCAAGCATCCCTGTCAAGGCGGGCACCGGGCAGATTGATGCCTGCTCATGCCAGGAGTCACGACAGCACTGCACAACATCTCAACAAATGTTCCCAGACAGGAGTCCCTATGGAAGCCGATCAAACACCATAAATACTGTGCCCCAAGGCCGTGACTGCATTACCGCATGTAAGTAAATAACGGGCCCAGCGGAAACACCTCGGGAACAGCCTCCAGCTGAGTAATTTATGCTCCTGTAAAACTGGATTAGAGCCCGGCTCAGTAATGCTGTGGACTCGTGGCCACTTTCGGAGGGAGAGTGGGTGAACAGGAATCATAAGCCATGTGTGACGGACATGGGGACGTCATTCTCTCCGAGAATGAACCATTCCACTCCAGGCCGGGCATCCTGTCAAGCTGGCTGGGGCCGCTGCCTGGGGGATATCCTGCTGTCTTGGGGACTTTGGGTACCAGGGCTGTGATCCCACTTTAACCAGCAGAGGGGAGATGTCCTGCAGATCTGCCTAGCCAGGACGGAGGGACATCCGTCGGCAGCCCTCGGAGTGGAGCAGGGTTCCATGTCCCTGCACAATCCAGCCTAAATGTAGACATGAGTCTAGCCGAGGACCCCAGTAAGGAGCCACCGTCAGCAGCAGGGTTGACATCACATGTGTCCTCTTGGGCAAAGAGAGCATGGCCCAGGGGCAGGAATGGCTCTCAGCCCAGGATGCAGGTCAGGGGGTCTAGGCCTGCCCTGCCTCACACCGACTCTGCTGGCCTGACATGGTCAGTGGGGTCTGTGGGAGGCAAATAGGCAGCTGGAGGGCCAGACACATCCTAGGCCACGAGACAGCACCCGCACCGTCCACAAATAACCAACAGCCAAGTCCTGCCTCAGAAGGGACAGCTTCTCCCTAGGGTCTCACTATCTGCTGCTCAGCTCCATGGTCCCTTCCCAGGGGCTCTACCCATGGCTGCTGCCCCCCATGGCCATTTCCCATGGCTACCACCCCCGTGGCCATTTCCGTGGCTGCTGCCCCGTGGCCGTAGCTCACTCTTCTCTCCTGTGCCTCGCCCTGGGCTTCCCTCTGATCTGGCCTCTCACCAGGTAGTCAGGGGCACCCTGGAGGCAGACCTGGGCTCAGCGACTCTGCACAGGATCAAAGCCCAGCATGGCATTAGCTGAACGACCTGAGCAAGCAAGCAACCTCAGCCTCAGTTTACTCCTGGCAAAAAGGACAAACAGTAGCACCTCCCCTGGGGGGGAGGACCCAAGTGAGAAAGAAAAGGTACAGGAAGCAAGTGCAGTGGGGCCACCCAGCTGGGGTTAGGGGGAGGCTCAGGGCTCACAACCCAGAGGAATCACAGCTGCACTGGGACCCGGGCTTGCTGGCGCCACCTCCCGCTGGCGCCACTCTGGGCAAGGAGATTTACCTCTCTGAGCTCCCAGGCCCTGCCCACCTGTACTCACAGAACCATGAGAGGGGCCTCAAGCCTAGTGGCCTCTTCTCTGCCCAGGGCTGAGCCCACCCCAGGGGGAGCAAATGCAGGCTTTCCAGTTGCCCCGGGGAGCCTCATCAGGCCACCCTGTCCTCTACTGCTCTGTGGCTTGAGGGGTTTAGGGAGGGACAGGCTCATCCAAGGAACCTCCCTCCCTGTGCAGAGTCCCCCGCTAGCCAGAGCCCTGCCTGAGTCCCAGCTCAGCCCTCCCGGTCATCCCTCACTGCCCACCATTGCTCCCCACCCCACCAGAGAGGATGGCAGAACTCCTCACCAGAACCTGCCAGGACCTGCTCCTTCCTCCTGCCTGGCTGGCACCCTCGTGTCTCCAGGAATGCCCACACATGGCAGGGCGGGGCCAGTTCACTCTGTGGCCGGGGCACCCCGTGGAGGTGCTTCTGCTGCCCACAGCCCTGGCTCCTCTGCCCTCCAGAGGGGGCTTTGGGCTCCATCTGACTCGACTTCACACCAGCTCAGTGCTGGCAGGCTCCGACCCCGACAAAGCCTCCTCTCTGAACCTCCCTAAGTCTCCCTCCCCCAACCTGGGAGTGGGGGAGCTCACCCACCAGGCAGGGCTGCTATGAGGTGAGCAGGTACCCACAGGGTGGTGGCTAGCAGACGGTGTCGAGGCCCTCCCTGGAGGACCGTGACCTCCAGAGTCAGGCCGTCCATCGCCTAGGCCCCATGTCTGGGAGCCCAGGCCCCCGGAAGGGAGCCAAGGCCAGTGCCTGCAGTGCAGCTTGGCAACCCCACCCAACTCCGGACCCTGCCCCTGGGTTGCCCAGTGGCCACTGTCTTGTTAGCCTGTCCATCCTCAGGCACTGCTTTCTCCAGCGGCCAGGGACAGGCATGGGCCTGGAAACCTCCAGGCCTGGGCGGGGTCCTCGGCTCCTTTCTTCCCCAGGAGTCTTACAGCCCATGGTTGACCACTGCCCTGTCCGTTGCCTGGAAAACAAGCCAAAGCCATGAGGGTGAGACTCTCTGATCTGAGGGGGTGGATGGAGCCTGGGGTCTCTGAGCCCTGAAGCACCCTGCGGCCCAGGCAGATCCAGAGACCCCAGACCTGAAGCCAAACATCATGGTATGGCTAGGGGGTCTAAGACAGGTGCCCTCTCACTGTGAATGGGACTAGAGGACTAGAAAGTCCACCTTGGCAGCCAAAGGGCCCAGCTGTGGTCACTGCTGGTCAAATGGCCAGGCCCACAGGCTGGCTCTGAGGGGGCCCCACCCACACCCTTTCTGTTCATCTTCCAGATGCACACAGTTCCTCAATGTTCCGCTCAGACCTCAGGCCATGTGTCCAGCTCGTCTCCCACTGACATCCGGCCTCGACCTCAGCCCCCTGCCCAGCCCTTCCAGCACATTCCAGCTACAAGCTTCTGCACCAAATCAAATCTAGCCCCGTGAGCTTCCTGTGGAGAATGAGCGAGGGGCCAGTCAGGAGACAGATCCACCAATCTCTTGGAGACACTTGCCAAGATGTCAAATTCCTCGTTCTCAACAGCAGCTCATCTGAGTGTCCAGAAAATAGTCCCAAGGGCCACAGAGCACCTAGTAGGGGCTTTGGGAGAACAGACCCGGGACAAGCAGCCACCACAAGGTCTGCCTTCTGTGTCTTTTGCTTTAACTGCAGTTTAACCATAGGTCCACCCTCAATGTCCAGGGTAGGGGGAGCTGAGGTCCTTCATCCATAAGAGGAAGAATAGGGTATGGTGACAGAGGAGGGGACAGCAGGCTGCCAGGCCACCTCAGGAGAGGGTGCAGGAGTGTCACTGTGGCCAGCAACCTGTCTGTGCTGCCAGGAGGCTCCATAACCTGTGGCAGTTCCCGCCACTCAGCAAAATCCCCCCCGGGAGGAATCTTCCAGAAACTTCTAAGACCAACCCAGCCCTTTCCCAGGGCTGGTGTCTCCTCCCCTCTTCTCTGTGGCCCCTTGCTGATTCCCCAACCTCCTTGCTCCTTGGCCGTGGGTCATCCTACTAACAGGCTGAGGGGAACAGGGCTGGACAAGTACCTCAATGTTCCCTGATCTCCTCCCTGAACTTGAGAATAGGGGACAGTTCCAAGACTGAGGACTTCCCCGTAGCCCAGCACAGATGTACTTCTGCGGGTCGAGGAGCAATCAGAGAGGACAGCCACGGTGACAACACAGTGGCTTCATCAGAGCTGAAACAGGTCCACGACGCTGACTCTACACAGGCTGGGCATGACCCACAGGCAGGGTAGGCTGCCATGCCCCGCTGGGGTCTCCACCAAGTAAACTGGGGTGGCCCAGGCAGCTACAAGGCCACCTGGTCTCCATGGCAACAACCCCAGGACACCTAAGTCAGAGAGGGGAGGAGGCAGCTGGGTGGGGGGGGGCACGCAGGCTGCAGGAGCAGGAAGGGCAGGGTACGGAGGGACTTTGGGGGGCAGTGGGAGTGGACCGTGTGGACCATGACCCCAGCCCTGTTCCCCTCAGCCTGTCAGCAGGGTGAACCACGGCGGAGACATGAGCAAGGAAGTTGGGGAGTCAGCAAGGGACCACAGAGAAGAGGGGAGGAGACACCAGCCCTGTGTTCTTGACAGTGCCACCTGCCCTGGGCAAGGACAGGGTTGGTCTTAGAAGTTTCTGGAAGCTTCCTGTGTGCAACACTCAGAGTGCCGGTCTGGGGATCCAAGGGTCGGTCAACAGGGACCCCCAGGCTCACAGATGAGTAATCTCGGTGACTGGGAACAGAAGCTCTCCCCAAATACCCTCAACGATTTGCATGGACCAGGCATGGTGGCTCACACCTATAATCCCAGACTTCGGGAAGCTGAGGCAGGAAGATTGCTTGAACTCAGGAGTTCAAGACCATCCTGAGCAACATAGTGAGACCTCATCTCTACAAAAAATATAAAATAAAGATTCTCTCCGGAGCCCAGCGGGTCGAGGCTGTGTTGGCTGGGAGCAGCCACTGCACTCCAGTCTGGGCGACAGAGTGAAACTCCAACTCAAAAAACAAAAAAACAAAGATTCTCCTGAGCAAAGGAAGACGGTGCTCTTCTGCCCCTGCCCAGAGGCCTGTGCCTGGGACCCCAGCATCTCCCTCACGTGCCGGGGCACCCTCCCAGGAAGAACCCGGTTGTGGCTGCGCCTGTGCCCAGGGAGGTGACACCAGGGTGGGAGTATGAGAGCCAGTCTTTAACCTGTGCTCCAGGTGAACAGGAAGGTCTTTTTCCAATTATCCTCGACACACGAGCCTGGTCTTCCATGTCAGAGAACAAGCATTCCATCATGTTTATCTTTCCTGTCGGGCCCGAGTGGCTGCGTTACAGAAGCCTCAGGAGGCAGTGCTGTATGAAGCCGTCAGAGGGGGTTCAGGACGCCAGAGATCTGCAGGGACACTCCCAGCCTGTCAGATGGCAATGACCCGGGGCAGACAGTTGCAAAGGAAAGAGGAGGGGCCGGCTCCACCCCAAGGCACAGACTCCCAGCAGGCCTGAGTCCCTGTGTCTGGTATCCTAAGGGACACCAGGCCAGTCACTGCCCAGCCCTGCCAGGGTCACCTCTCAGCCTGGGCCCCCCACAGGCCACCCTGTAGCACCAGGTTGCCCTCTTCACCTGGCATCCCACCTGTAGCACCAGGTTGCCCTCTTCACCTGGCATCCAAGCCTCCTCAGTCAGTCTCTTAAAGGATTCTCAGTGTGAACCTGTCCAGGCCGGGCCCCCTACGCTGTTCAGTGCATGCCTCTGCCTCCCCATGCCAGTGCCAGATGCGCGCACCGTGTACCGGCGAGCCTCTGCCCACCACATCCCCAGTTCCTGAACCCTCCCCCAACTGATTACTTGCCAGCTGTGAGCTCCCAGCTGGCTGACGCTGTACCCAGCTGGGCCTGGCACAGAGGAGGCTCACAGAACAGGACTTGGTTGACAGGAGCAGAGACCTGAAGAGGGACTTTGCCGCCCTTGACTCCCACCTCTCTTCCAACCACCAGTGCCCCAGGGGTTGCCTGCTGTGTGGCCTCGGTGGGCTGCCCCCTCTTTGGGTGGGCTCTGATAACATCCCAGCTGCAGACCCCACTCACAGCCATGCCCCCCGAGCCCCATGCCGCCTGAGGAGCAAGGGCTCTGGGACTCTTGGGAAGGGTGCCCAGCAGCTGTGCCGGCACACAGAGGTTCTGCGGGACATGTGGAGGGCACAGGCAGGGCCTTGGCCTGGAGGAGGCTGGGGGACTGTACCCAGCCCCATGCACTCCAAGAGCCCTGGGGTGGTGGGTCTGGGGCTCAGGGCTGCATCCCATAGGGTAGAGGGGGGTTGAAGGGTCCCCAATGCCTCACACTCCTAGCTCTTCCCAAGACGTGGCCGCCTCTGTCCCCATGTGCAGAGGGGAACATGGAGGCTCAGAGCAGCTAAGTTCTCACCCGTGTCAAGGGACCCGGGACCCTGCTGTCAGCTCTCAGATTCAAATCTGCTTCTGAGTGCAGCTACCCACCCCCAGTCTAGCACCCTCTCCTTCTGGAGGGCACACACTGTAAAGCAGGATCCTTGCCCAGAGACACCCCTTCACCCTGCCCTTTCTGGGAAAGCATGTGCAGCCCCCAGAAGGACAGAGTGACCTCAGCTGTCCCTACAACGCTGAACCCCATTGGAGGGCCAATAGGCCACACACAGGGCTCCTGCTGGCCTAAGCCTGATGGTCGTCAAATGGGCTTTTGTTGTCATTGTCTCTCGCAGTCTTCCCATGTCCTGGAGGATGAAGGGAGCCGGCCCCAGAGAAGGACCCTGGGGAGGGCTTGGGGCTGTCCCATCTTCAAGGAAATGAGCCCACTGGGCCATCCGCCCCCAGGGTGCCCACCCTGCCAGGGAGCAAGCCCAGTCCCCTCCAATCCCCCTCCACCAAACACTCCTTGGGGCTGAGTCAACAGGACCTGAGGGCGACCTTTATGAAGGACTGTACATCCACCGGAGGAATCATCCCAGGGTCCTGGAGCCTCCCATCTCGATAGAGCGGGCTGTCACTAGCATCTCAGCTGCCTCTTTCCCAGCCAGCTCTGGTCAGCACACAGGACTACGTGTCACGGGGAAGCCACCAACACAGAGCAGGCCGAACCTCCTAAAGTTTGAGTTATTTATAGACACTAATCCAGACCCAGAGACGCATGGCAGCATCGAACTGACACCCCAGTCCCTGCCCTGTCACTCCTTTCTATGTATTCATCCACTGTCCCCAGAGGCTGTCACCAAGCCACCTTATTTACCGACATCCCTGTCTCCAGCCAGCGTGGGCAGCAGCACCAAGCCACAGCATCATGGACATGGACATGGGTGACTTCTCTCAAAGAGGTTTGAATTCCAAAAAGCCAGTGGGCAGCCGCTTGCAATACCATGGGTGTGGGAGTGGCTGGGTGGTTTCCCGCTCTGCAGAGCCTGTAAAGGGGCCTGTGCACCGCCCCAGTGTGATCTGGCTTCTGGGCAGCTGCTGAACCAAATTAAACGCTGCCGCCCCGAGTCTCCAAGAGAGGACACACCTGGGACCTCCTCCTCAATTCCAGCCTTCCTGGAGAGGGGCCTCTCACCCCTCCGTGGTTCCAGCCCACCCCCAGTGACCCCTCCCAGCCAGCAACATAGAGAGGAGGCCCCGCCCGCCTCCATCTGCAGCCCTCCCAGACATCCGCAGGCTGCTAATTGTGCAGCCGCTGGTGCCAGAGTCTTCCTAGGTTGTTAAAATTCATCACTGCACTCCCCACGACTGCGGTCAGCCAGCCCGCCCAGCCAATCGCTGGCCACCTCAGCCCACCGAGGAGGTGATCTGTGCACATGGGCACCTGCCGAGACCTCTGTCGCTGTCACATTAGAAGGGGCCCCAGAAGGACTCTCACCGAAAGCATCCCACAACCTGCCATTAAATATTGATAAAAAGCGAGAGGGGAGAGTGCTATGCAAATTATGTATCAATCTTCCACATGCGGGCTGAGCTAATTGAGGGGCCGAGGGGAGCGAGGGACTGGGGGTGACTCCGTATCAACCTGGCATGGGACGTGGACGGGAGGTGTGGTACGGGGAGGGCCCACAGACTGCAAGGCTGCGTCCCGCACACCTGTGCCTGAATGTCAGCTGTGCTGCTCACTTGCTTTTGGTTTGTTGTTTTTTAAATAAAGTATTTGGGGTTTTTTTGGTTTTTTTGTTTGTTTGGGTTTTTTTGAGTTGGAGTCTCACTCTGTCGCCCAGACTGGAGTGCAGTGGCCGCTCCCGGCCACTGCAGCCTCGCCTGCTGGCTCCGGCAATCCTTCCGCCTCAGCCTTCCGAGTAGCCGGAATTACAGGCATGCGCTACCACGCCCGGCTGAGTTTTGATTTATTGTAGAGATGAGGTCTCGCTGCCCAGGCGGGTCTCGAGCCCGCGGGCTCAGGCCATCCACTCACCTCAGCCTCCCAAAGGCACGGGATTACAGGCTGAGCCACCGAGCCCGGCTAAGTATTTGGTTTTTAATCTACTAAAAAATGATTTGCATATGTTTAGGAATGAGCGCTGTGTATATCTGAAAATCGCCTTTGCACAAGATCTCTTAAGAGCTGAATTCTGTATCTGCTTTAAAGAACCGAATGCTTAAATTGTCAAAAGGAGCCGGGCATGGGGGCTCATGCCTGTAATCCCAGTACTTTGGGAGGCTGAGGCAAGAGGATCGCTTGAGCCCGGGAGTTTGAGATCAGCCTGGGCAACATAGCAAGAGCTCCTTTCTACAAAAAAAATGCAAAAATTAGCTGGGCGTGGTGGCACACACCTGTAGTCCCAGCTACTCAGGAGCTGAGCCCAGGAGGCTGAGGCTGCAGTGAACCAGGATCACACTACAGCACTCCAGCCCGGGGGAAAGCGTGAGATTCCAACTCAAAAAATAATAACAACAAAGAAGGAAGAAGTGTCTGCCTTTTGAGTGATGAGGCAGAGGCTCTGGCAGACCTAGCTTCCCACTGTAAAAGGTGAGACTGGAAACTTAAAGAGGGCCAACAGTGACCAGTGAGGTCACAGGCCTCTAAGAGATTTCCTACCCTTTCTAGTGGAAGGTTAATGCTTCTGGAACATTCTGAGTTTCCAATGGCATTGCCTCAGGGTGGCTCCGGGCACCTTACATGTCTTGTCTCCTTTAATCCTAAGTGAGCCCAGCAGCCTGGCCAGGCCCTGTTATCCCTGATTAACCAGCTGGGCTGAGATGGGGCCAGTTTGCAAACCCACATCTGTGGAACCCCGACCCCACCACCAGGGACCCCAGCAAGGCCCTGTGTCTTTCTGCTTAAGGAAACAGCAGGCTCATCCTTCACTCTAGAGAGATTTGGATGCAAGATGGGCCCTTTCAAAAGTAGGGTTTCTTTAAGAAGCAACTGCTCTGCTACCCGGAAACCTCTATTTTCTGAAACCCATGTCCTTGCCGGAGATTCCTGTCCCAGCCCTACCCACACCAAGGACTCTTGTCCCCAAACTCCTCAGTCCCCGGAGTCCTGGAGACAGAGCCAGGGCAGGCAGTTGTCGGTTTCTTCAGCCAAGATTTAACCGTCCAATCCCCCATTGTACAGATGTGAAAACTGAGGCCAGGGAAAAGCCAGGACAGGCCCCAGCTTCCTCTAGCGAGTCAGGACAGAGCTGAGCTCCTGACCCTCAGCTAAGGACACGACCTGAACTCTCCTTCCCACAGACCCCAGCAAGGACTCTGCGCTGGCCTCCAAGGTTCAGCCTCCACCACAAGACCTGCTGCTGGTTCCAGACAGGACTCCCAGGACCAGATGGAAGCCAGGCGGGACAAAAGATCCCTTTCCCCGAGAAGCTGAGAGTGGCTTGTTTACAAGGTCCCGGGAGACCCTGAGGTGAGCAGGAATAAACTGAGCTGAGAAATCCCAGCCGGTGAGTATGGGGCCACCCATCTATCCATCCCCATCCCCCAGAACCCCAGTAATCCTCTTCCAACCACCCCCCACCCCCAGCTTAGGAAAAGCCCCAACCCAGAAGCCCAGCACCCTCCACGTCCCTTCAGGCAGGGGCATAGCTAGCGGTTTAGACCCTCCTCTCAGGAGGGCCCGGGAGAGCACTGCTGGTCAAATGGCCGAGTCCCCAGGCCCTCGCCCAGGCCGGGGTCAGAGTTCAAGACAGCACATATCACCACCTGTTTCCCTTCTTCATACCTGGCCTGGCTTCTGTTTCTGCCTCCTGCCCCCTCCCCTAGGGTCCCTCGGTGCCCCACCCCCCACAACCTGGCGGTCAGAGAGAACCTTGGAGCCAAAGGCCTGGGTTCCAGCCCCAATCCATCGCGAGGTACAGGCAGACCCCAGACCAGCAGCAGCCTCGGTTTCCCCAGGAGGCCAATGGAGGTAATACGCAGCCCCTACCTGACTGAACTCCTGGATCAGGGAGGCCATTGTGTGCACAGGCTGGGTGCCCTGGGAACCTTCTGGAGCCCCTGCCTCAGGATGTCCTCATTCACCACAGGGCGGGCAGTCCATGGCCCCCAGACCAAAGCTACCTTGCGCAACAGGGGAGGAAGGTGGGGAGGTGGGGGCAGGGGGTGGCTTCTCCAGCCATGTGTCCGGGTTCAAATCTCAGCTTGAGATATTCAGTCAAGAGACTGAGTTATTTAGTCTCCCATGCCTCACATGTAAAATGGGGGTAATACTAGTATCTACCTCTGAATACAGTTTTGAGGTTCAAAAGAGTTGATGCTTGGGAAAGGCTCAGGATGAGACCAGGGTATAGACTTTGCACCTGCTGAGGGCCGCTGTTGTGAAGGGGAGGCCTGGACAGGGAGCCCAGGGTGGGATCTGCCACCTCCCCCACCTCCTGGGGTTGTCCAGCCCCATGAACTCTTAGGGAGAGAGAGGGCAGCCTGAAGAGGTGACCTGAGCCCTGACTTCCTAGACAGAGTGGGCGTGGGGGTGGAACTCAGGTGCAGAATGGGCATGGAGGTCGGACGTGGATGCAGAATGGGCATGGGGGCTGCATATGGGCACAGAGTGGGCAAGGGGGTCGGACACGGATGCAGAGTGGGCATGCGGGTTGAATTCGGGTATAAAGTGGGCATGGGGGTTGGACTCGGGTATAGAGGAGGTATGGGGGTTGGACACAGACACAGAGTAGCAGAGTGGGCATGGGGTGGGTCTCAGAGCCCTGTTCACCACAGGGGCTGGGGATCGGGTACTTGGGCTTTGCTTCCATCCCAACCGAGTCTCCAGCACTGGTTGCAGCCGGCCCACCACAGGGCATCCCTGTTGGCCCCCAGCATCCACCCAGGGCCAATACACCCCTCTCATCCCCCCAAGTTGTGGGTGTGGGTTCCCCTAGCTGACCTCATTGCCCCTCCCAAGTCATCACTGACCCAGCAGGTCCTATGCCAGTGTGACCTGGCAGGGCCGGGGCCCTTCAGGGCAGAAGCCAGGGCCTTGTGAGGGAGCAGGAGAGCAGGGGGGCTCAGGAGAGACCGCCCCACCATCTGCTGTGTACCTTGAGAGTGTGGCTGACAGGTCGACAGGTCGGTGTCCTGCGGGCCTGGCCAGCCACTCCTTCCAGTTCATTTCAAGGTGTTAAGAGGCAGATAGCGGGCAGGAGGGAGGTGTGAGGACCATAGAACACAGCGTTGCCACCATCCCCCAGCCCCCACCCAACCAGCATCTACGTCTCTCTCCCAGAACCCAGCCACACACCCAGCCTTTGTCCCATTCACAGAGACCCGTCTGGTGGAAAGAATTAACGCAAAATGAAACCGACAGCAGTTGAAACTCTCCTGGAAAAAGCTGCGCCTGGACACAACCTGACAGGCAGCTTCCTGAGCAGTTCAGGGTCATGGCCAGGACCCAGCTCCTGCAGAACCTGTGGGCGTGTCCGCAAACCAGGCATTCGCCACAGAACACGTGCGGGAAACCACAGACCAGGAAGGCTGCAGCGAGAAGAGAGTGTTTACAGAGAAAGCTGGAAGTGACTTCACTATTCTGCAAAGAAAATCAATCAAGAAATTCTTTTTTTTTTAGAGTCAAGGTCTTACCCACTGTGTCAGCCAGGCTGAAGTGAAGTGGCATGCTCATGGCTCACTGTAGCCTCAAAATCCTGGGCTCAAGCAATACTGCCACCTCAGCCTCCCAAGTAGCTGGGACTACAGACATGTGCCACCATGCCCAGATAATTCTTTTAAAAAAAAATTTTAGGCCGGGCTCCATGGCTCAGCCTGTAATCCCGTGCTTTGGGAGGCTGAGGTGAGTGAACTGCCTGAGCCCGTAGGATCGAGACTCCCCTGGGCAACTTGGTGAGACCTCATCTCTACAATAAATCAAAAAAATTAGCCGGGCATAGTAGTACGTGCCTGTAGTTCCAGCTCCTTGGAAGGCTGAGGTGGAAGGATCACCAGAGCCCAGCAGGTCAAGGCTGCAGTGGCTGGGAGCGTGCCACTACACTCCAGTCTGGGTGACAGAGTGAGACTCTGACTCAAAAAAATAAAATAAAATAAAATAAAATTTATATAGAGACGAGGTCTTGCTATGTTGCCCAGGCCAGAGTGCAGTAGCATGATCATAGCTCACTGTAGCCTCAAACTCCTGGGCTCTACTGATCCTTCTCCCTCAGCCTCCCAAGAAGCTGGGATGACATGTGTGTGCCACCATGATCAGCTTCCAATCATTTCTGAGGCTGAATCGTGGCCCCAAAGATATCACAACCCATCCCTGGAACCGATGGACGTGACATTGTTTGGTAAGAGAGTCTTCGCAAATGTGATTAAGAATCATGAAATGAGGAAGCTTTCGGGCCATCCCAGGTTATCCTGGTGAATCCTAAATGCGACCATGTAGGTCTCATTCTAGGGAGGCAGAAGGAGGTCTGGCATGTGGAGCAGGCCGTGCGAAGATAGCAGCACGGGCCACGTACCAGGGCACGCCTGGGGCCACAGAAGCCGAGTGAGGCAGGGAAGGGGCCTCAGTGGTGGCCCCCAACAAAACACAGCCATGCAGTAATGGGAAACTGTCAGGGGAGGGGGAGTGGGATTGGCAGTTGAGGGAAACCGCTAGGGGAGGGAGGGGCATACCTCATCAACAAGGGTACCTGCATAATCAATGTTTGTATGTCTAACCCCGAATTGTACCCCGCATCTTTATAATTAAAAAAAAAATAACACAGCCATGAACCACACTTTTCTGCTGCTTCAGCCTCCACATTCGTGGTCATTTGCTGCCCCAACTTCAGGATCCCAATATAAGGTGTGTTTTCCAGAAAAATGTCCCATCAGGGTAGCGGATTCATTCCTTGTGCCATGTGGCAAACGTCTCAAAGCAGCATGTGGAGGAGCTCCCGGTCTGCCGGCCAGACGCCCGCTTAACTGGATTTTCTGCTCCAGCCTGAGTGGAGGGGGTGGGTAGGACAAGCTCCAGCAGAGGGTGTCCGCTTCACTGGAAGCTCCAGCAGCGAGGGTCCACTTCCAGGACCCACCAGGGGGCTGGCAGAATTCAGTGTCCTGAGCTGCAGGGGGAGGTCCCATGTTCTCACTGGCTATTGACTGGGGGGGGCCCTCAAGCAGCCCCACTTGCACCAGCAGTGATGCCTAGAACTCCCTGGAATCTCTAACCTCTCTTCCATCACCAGCCAGAGAACTCGTTGGCTCTAAAGGCTCATGTGATGAGGCCAGGCCGCCCAGAAGGTCCCCTTCCGTTACCTATGCACACTCCCTTGTCCCGGCAACAGAACTTCCCCTGGGAGTTAACGCCGGGGCGGAAGTCATGGGTCACCTGGGAGCTCTGGCTACCCAAGTGTCTAATGACAATATTTATTAAAATCGAGTCAAATACCTCAGGGCCCAGAACTCTCGGGTCAGAACCCCAGGCCTCCTGCTCCGTGCCAGGCCTATGCATACCCTGAATAGAGCTGGGGCAAGCTGGCTGGTGCAGGGAGCCAAGCACTGACATGGGTACCATCTCCTTCCCAAAGTGACATGGGTACAATCTCCTTCCCAGCCTGGCCCTCCAAAGTGAGCTTCCCCGTGTGGGGCCCCAGCCTCCCACCTCTGTCTACTGTAGAGTTCACGGTAAGAAGACCTTGACCCCCAGAGGATGGGGTATAGCCCCCCTAGCACCCTGAGCACCCAGCTGCGCCCGCCCCCAGGTCTTCTCCAGGTCCCTGACGATTTCCAAGTCAGGCCCTTCTCAGCCTGGTCCTGGTCCCCTCTGGACCTGAGCTGACCACATGCCCACGGGTGAGGTCTGGAAACCGGGTCTGTCTCCGCCCTGGCTCACCTGGCTGGTGGGTGAAGCACCCACTGTACCAGGGGCTGTGGACGCCTGATCCAGGCTCAGCTACCCAGGGGTCAAGCAAGGACTCGCGTGCTCCACGTGGATTTTGTTTCTGGGAAGCTGCTGCAGCTGTTGCTGGTGGTGTCCTCAGGATAACCTCTTGGGCCTCATACATTTGGGGGCATCCCCTCTCTGTCCCCGGGAGCAGCCCTCGGCCTGTGACAGCGGGGCTTGGAGGATGAATATCCCGGTCCCAGGTCCCTTGACTGAGTCAATATCCCCTGTGGGCCAGCCCCTTCCATGTCTGCACCCTCCCGTCTTCCCACGGTCCCCAGATCACTCTCCAAAGTCACCACTTGCCCTTGAATTCTGGCTTCAGGGCACTCTTCTAGGGTCACGTGACCTAACATTGAGCACGCATGGTGAGGGAGGTGGCCTCTTTTCCAGATGAAGAAACGGAGGCAAAAACAAGAAAAATAACCTGCCCGAGATGACGGAACCAGTAACTTACAGAGCAGAACCAGCTCAGGTTTTGCTCTA
>NW_007247131.1:359804-383027 GCF_000164805.1 Carlito syrichta
CTTCCGCCTCCCTGGGGAGTCGGGTACTAACCCCAGAACGTCCATTTCCTCAGAAACAGTCGGAGCACGTGAGCAGAAGGCCACGGCTGACCCCGGAGGAGGGGCAGCAGCCTATGGCCCGCCCAGGCTTCCCGTGAGTGCTCCATGCCCCAGCCCGCCCCATGCCCACCTGGTCCCTGCCCGCAGGTTGTCATTTGCGAATTCCTCCAGAAGGGTGAGCCAGGCACATCTTCGAGGCTGGAGCCACGGGATTTATGTACTGAAAAGTCTATTTCTAAAGCCTACAATAGTTGCGGAGCAATTTCTGCACAATAAATTCTGCCTTCAACACGCCAGGATCTTCTTTTTGCTGATTTGTCACATTCACAGCTTCTTGCGGGGATCAGAATCCCATCATGGGCGTCTGAGGGGCAGGCGTGATGGATGGATGGAGTGCTTGCCTGCTCAGAAGGGACCCTGGGTGTGGACACGAGCACGGATTCCCTGCCTTGGCGGAGGCCCTGGAGGGCCCCAGGTCTCTCAGGAGGGAGGACATAAACTCCTCACAGAGATTTCACCAGACACCTCCCTGCTGAAGGCCCCACATCAATATTCGCGGGTCTCCCTGGGTAGGGTCAGTGCCCCTTGCTGGGCGTCCAACTCTGACCGAGGACCCCAGACCCACCTACACGGGCTCCCATGCTGTACTACCTCCTGCCCTAGCTGGTTGGCTCCTCCTGGCCCCACCTCAGTCCCCAGCCTTAAGACTTTGCCATGTGCGAACAGACCCTCTAGTGCTGGCAGGAACCTTCCACACCCCCACTCAGTCCCCCCTCCCCTCCCAGTCCTGCTCCCTGGAATTCTAGAATCTTTGCTCTGCATGCCCAGGGCCCCCACCCCCTCACTGCTCTCTGAGCTCCCAGTGCTGCTTCCTCTCCGGGCTGGGGTGGGGACTCCCTGGACTCTGCTGAGGTTCTGATGCCTGGTCCTGCTGGGTCCTGACACAAAACAGCGCAAAAGGCACGCTTGTCACTGGAAAGGCAGAAAGCGCCGACGATTCCACGCACACAGCAATTGAATCCTCTGCCTGACGTGCATTCAGCAGAGCTGTAATTAAAGCGCTTTTGGGAAGCACTTACTTGTGTCTAATTAGACCTTGTTGGTTTCTATGGAGATCCCTTTGCTTGTGGCAGGAATACCGCCATCCCTGATTGTGGCCAGGACGGCAGGAGCACGTGCAGACAGAGCCTGCCCAGCCAACGGTGGTTCATTTCCCTCACCATGTCACACACCCCAGGGATATCCACTCTGTCTGGGACACCCAGGTGGGACCAAGCTGCCCACAACAGCTCCTGTGGCTGGTTGGCTTCCCAAGCGGGCGTCCCAGCCTCCCTCCCCCGGGGTCCCCACCCTATCCTCCAAGAAGGAAGCCACCCAGACTGGGGAGACCTTGAGTGTCAGAGCACCACTCCGCCCCCAGCCTAGGGAGCACCCAGTTCTCTCTTCAGGAGAGCCCAGCTCCAGGCAGCCTCCTGCCCTTCCACAGGCAGTGCAGGCTAGAGACGCCATGAGACGGCCAGCCAAGTCTCATCCAGACAGATGAACAGAGGATGGAAGTCTGTAAGGCCAAAAGTCTCTTGACAAGGAGCGCAGACAGGCCTTGCAGGTCAATGTCCTGCCTTTCTGTGTGTGACGTCCCCACACGCAGTGTGACCCCTGTAGGTGCTTTAAGAGGGATTTGCAAGCAGCCTGGGAGGGTGGGACACAGAGAAACTGGCAGCACCGAGAGAGGCCACCTCAGGAAGCTCACTCCGTTTCATTGACTAGGAAACTGAGGCAGAACAGCTCAGGCCAGAGAAGGGGTGGGGTTTTCATAGACTCTTGCGGTCAGTTAGACTCAAGAGACCCAGTTCTTGAGTCTTCCTGCTGGACCAGGAAGTGGAGTAGGGCAGAGTGGCCATGAGGGCAGGGGCGTGGGGTCATGGAGGCCAAGGAGCAGGATGGGCAAGTGCAGGGGGGACTTCAAATGCTGGGGAGGGAAACCTGGCTGGTGAGGGGTGGGCAGCGGGAAGGAAGGAGAATGCCCACACTCACAGCACCCCCTGTCTAGCTGGGGCCCTGTGCTGAGTCTGTTAAGGGGGCCACCAGGCACTGCAAAGTGCAGCAGGGCTCGTGGGACTAAGGGAACTCTATACCACACAGCTGCTCTCCCCAGCTTCTGGGCCCGCGGCAGCAGTTTAGCCAACCAGCTGCACCACAGGAAGTGGCGCGGCCATGCTGGGCCCTCGTCACCAGCCTAGGGGCTGGTGTGGGACTATCTCGGGGCTGGGAGGAGACAGGCCACAGGAGGTTGGAGAGCCTTGGAGTCCTGGCCAGGCAGGGAGGATGGGTGCCAGGTGGGTGTTTGGAATGCACCCAGAAAGACCTCCCTGCCAGGACTGGCCAGCCATCCTGTCCCATCCATGCCCCAAGCCACCCGCCCCGAGCCACCCAGGCCAACATTGCCCCCAGGTCAGCACCCTGAGAGCCCTCTGCAAGGGGAGCCCCAGGAAGTCCCCAGAGCCTAGGAGGAGAGGGTTCCCCAGCTACAGTCTCTTCTTCTGCAGGAGGGCCCGGCCATCTTGAAAGACCTTGACCTCCTTCACCTGACCCAAGCAGGGCCTGGGCATCCCAGGGCTTTTCCCCTCACAGGGAGCAGGGCTCTCATCACACATGCATGTCCACACACACACACACACACACACACACACACACATGCACCACACATGTCCATCCACATGTGTGCCTGCACACTTGCACGTGTGTATAGGCATGGCACACACATACACACACACACATGCGCAGGAACATGCGTGTCATACATGCACCACAAATGTCCATCCATATGTGTACCTGCATACCTGCACACATGTACAAGCACAGCGCACCATGCACACAGGCACACATGTGCTATACATGCATTGCATATGCCCATCCACTATGTGCATGCACACTTCCAGCATATACAGGCACAGCACACACAAGGCACACAAGTGCTGCACGTGTATTGCATATATACATATATATATCCATGTGTGTGCCTGCATACTTGTGCACATATACAGGCATGGCACATTCACATGCATACAGGCACACACAGCAGTACTCATTAGGGGCAGCTGGGGACAGATCTAATTGTTGAATTTACATGAGGCCACCACCCGCCCCAGTAGACTCGTAATTGGACTTGGCGCTACTGGGCAGGCAGCCGGGAAGGCGGCGTTTGATCCTGCAGCTGGGGCGGGTGCGGCCGCCTGGGGAGTGTGGGCGAGGGGCCATAATTAACATCTCCTCCCTCCTGCTTGGGCCTGCTGGCTGGCTTTCATCTGAAGGACAGGTCGGGCAGCACACTTGCCTCGCTCCGCCCAGGTCCCCACGTCCCCTCACCCACCGCACCCACGCCCTGTGCTTTCTGGCGCTCACCCTTGCAAAGCGGGGTCACTCTATGGTCTCTGCTCATTGACCAGCCCTGCCCGCCAGGTCTCGACTCCCTGAGACCAGGATGGATCTGCTCTAGTCACCCACAGTGGCATCCATGTCGGAACGATCCCTATTGCATGGATGAGGAAACTGAGGCTCAGAGAGGAGAGCGTGAGACTCAGAGGACACAGGAAGCCAGGGTCAGCGCCGGCCTGCGACTTTCTCCAGGAGAGCCTTCTACAAGGAGGGCAGAGGCATGTGGGGGCCACTCTGACAAGGACAGTGTCCAGTGGCAAGCAAGGGCCCAGCTTATGGTCACCCCTGCCTAGCCCTGCATGGCCAGAGACGACATGCCGGCACAGTTGAATCTGCTCTGATGAACCTACACTCTGCCCCCCAGAGACTCATCTCAGAGCCATCCAATGGGCCCTCGCAGGTCACTGCAATCCAGGGCCCAGAGCCTGGGCTCCTGATCATGTGCCAAGCTCACAGCCAGGAGGGGAGAGAGAAAGCACCCAGCTGGGGGACCCCACTCGTCAAAGCTGGAGCAGAAAAGTGGCCTGGGACAGCCAAGGTGGCCAGGACTGCCCGCCTGCTGGTCTCACCTCCTCTAACCCCAGCAGTTTCCCAAAGACACTCTCAAAGGTGGAGGGGAGGACTTGAGCTGGAGAAGGAGGCTGTGACTCAGGGTGGTCTGCCTCACTTCTCCCCTCCCTCCCCCTCAGACACGGGCCCTCAGGCCTCCTCCAGGCCCAGCCCTCCTGGGTCATGGCAGCGTCCTTGTCCTCCCTATGTACCCTGAAAATGAGCCAAGGTCAGGAGACATGGCAAAGAGAAAGACGGAGGATCATGGGAGGAGGGAGCCAGGTGCCTGAAGACCTGCCCAGACTAGGCTTCCTCACTCATAGGAGGGACAAAACCACAGCAGACGCAGGGCAGTGGCCGCAGTGACACCTGGGAAGGTACCAGTGCCATCCCATGGCTGATGTGTCCAGGCCCCTCCAGGATCCAGATGTGTACCCAGACCAAGGCCACGCTGCTGAGGCTTGGCCATCCCCTCAGGAAGAGGCCCTCCTGCAGGGCAGCCTCCCCTTACACCACTCCCCACCTCCCCTACACTGCCCTCCCTCCTCCCCAGATGCCCAGCCTGGCTGGCTCAATGCCCATTAACTCTAAAAACAGGCGGGGTATGGTGGCTCATACCTGTAATCCCAGCACTTTGGGAGGCCAAGGTAGGCAGATCGCTTGCACCTGGGCAACGCAGTGAAACCTAGTCCCTACAAAAAATAAAAAATAAATTAGCAGGACATGGTGGTACATGCCTGTAGTTCCAGCTACTTAGGATGTTGAAGTGGAAGGATCACCTGATCCCTGGCGGTCGAGGCTGCCGTGAGCCATGATCATCATGTTAGTGCCACTGCACTCCAGCCTGAGTGACAGGATGAGACCCTAATTAAAAAAAAAAAAACTCCAGAAACACCAGGTCCAGGCACACCCACTGGGGCCTGCTGTGGTTCTGCCAGTCCCTGTTCTCCCTATCTAAGGGCCACAGCACTGTGGATCACAATGGCCTGATTGGTGGCCTCATGGGCTAGGACCAAAACTGGGCAAGGGAAGAGGTAATGGTTGGAAGGATGGATGGAAGAAGGGAGGGAGGAAGAAGAGATGGATGGATGCAAGGAAGGGAGGAAGGAAGGATGATTCAATGGATAAATCCATAAATGGATGGACAGATACAAAGGGAAGGAAAGATGGATGGAAGCATGGAAGATAGGATAGATCAATGGAATAAAGGAAGAAGGAGGGAGCTGAGGATGTCAGAGACTGATGGGAGAACTCCCTTCCTCCCCAACCTTCCATTATGAACTCTCTCAGCACCAGCCTCAGTGCACAAAGACCCATCATCCCAGCCACTCTCCTGCCCACAGCCACGTGGGGTGCAACAGAGGGAACCAGGGAGAGCCCCGCACACCCACTGCCACCCCCAGGTGTGGCACAACCCAGGCCAACCCCCTGAGCGAGGACTGGCCATGCTCCCCAGCCCTCCTGACAACCGTGCTTCCTGCAAACTTGGTTCCCTCTGACAGCTTTGGGTGAACCAGACATGAGAGGTCCCCTAGCAGGCTGTCCACCAGGTGTGGGTGGGGAGGGAGCCAGCAGCTGTGGGCTGGCCTTCACGGGTCAGGAGGGCCAGGGACGTGGAGTCCAGGGAGAGAGAACAGGAGCCAAGGAGGCAGGGACCAGGGAGGGAGCCAAGGAGGGGAAGTGGGGAGCACACCCTCCTCTTCCTCTGCCTGACCCTCACTTAAGCCTCAGGGCCGAAAATGCCACAGCCTCCTGGGCACAGAGCGTCTGCGGACAGACCTGCAGGGTACGGGCACACTCCTCCAGGCCTTTTCTGGTGCTCTAGCTGAAAGTAACCACTCCTTTCTCTTTCTAGAGCTTTCTCTGCCCCTCTCATGCCATGTGTCCCTCTCGCCCTTCTGCCAGCATCGTGTGTGCAGCATCTTGCACCCCCAGCCCCACCCCATGAGCTCCCTGATGCCAGCACCCCTGATTTCCTTGTCTCCCTAACCCCCCACCCAGGGACTGCTCCTGCAGGCAAGGCAGCACCCGATGTGTCCCCAACTGTGAGGTGGTCGTCTGTACCACCTGGCAGCTATCCATCGTGTACCCTTTCATCCAAATCACACACATACTCCCATGCCCGCGCCTGGCATGCATGCATCCCTGTGAAGCAATTAGCTGGACCCGACACCACCCCATAAAAGCCCCCAGACTGCGGAGCGGAATGTGCCTCCATACAGGG
Source organism: Carlito syrichta (assembly GCF_000164805.1). Classification (NCBI taxonomy): domain Eukaryota; kingdom Metazoa; phylum Chordata; class Mammalia; order Primates; family Tarsiidae; genus Carlito; species Carlito syrichta. The sequence continues at coordinate 366,052 of NW_007247131.1, forward strand.
CGGCGCCAAGCACCCCCAGGACGGCCATTGGGATGGTCGGACATGCAGGGCTGGGCCGCGGCCCATGCAAATGAGGCCTTTAATGGCTGGGCCAGGTGCCAAGCTGCTTGGCATTCACCAGGCAGAGGGACGGCCTGCCCCGGCCGGGAGCCTCAAACGACCCACCAGCAGTGGGTTCCCACAGCGGAGCACCGCGGGAGGAGGACACGGAGCCACTACCCATAAAACCTACACCTGTCGCACTTCTGTTGCAGCCACACGGGAGCTGCCCGCTGGGCGGGGCCCAGCTGTGCTGCCAGAACATGGCAGAAGGTGGGCGTGCGCAGTAAGAACAAGTGTCAGCCTTGGGGGACCCCAGGAGTGCAGCGACCCCACCCAGGGAGCCTCCCAGCTGTGAAGGTCCGAAAAGGGGGCTGCATCCCAGTCTCCAAGTCTCCTCCTGGCCCCTACTGGCTGCAGGCCTCCTGGAGTCCATCCAACATAAAAAATCGAACACCAGGAAGAGGCAGCAGAGGGAGAGAAGAAATCCAGATGGCAGCTGGTTACTCCTTCCGGGCACCTCCTGAGCAGCACCCCAGCCTGGGAAGGGGGTCCCAGGCCTCTGCCATCCCTCCGTCCCCACTGCCCTTCTCTACTTCCTGGGCTTGTAGCCAGGCTCAGGTCCTCCCTCTTGCTTCTCTGAGGACAGACCCACCCCAGAGGCTCAGGGACACCCAAGGCCACATAGCAATGAGCAGAGCTGAGTGGTGGGTGATTCCCAGTTGGGGCCTCCCTAGAGTGTCTGGGGCAGGTGGATTGAGGCCAAAGAAGGGGTACGGGAGAGGGCTCCTATACCACATCTTGAGTGGCAGCTCAGTGGGGGAGGGTGCCAGGAACCCATAGCCAGGGAAGGTCCCTTCTCTCTGAGCTTGCTGGGACTCCTATCCACCTCAGACTCCCTGCCCTTGGGCGTGTCTATGTAGCACAATATGTTGGGGTGAGACGAGCCTGTTCCTGGGGTCTTCCAGGGAGGGATCCCACCTGGGGCTCAGATGGGCCCCTCTGGCCTGCAGTGTGGATAGCTGGGGCCTCAGGAGCAACCCAGTGGGCCACTCACATCCAAAAACCCGATCAGAAGGCACCCCAGCCCTGAGTGACTAGCTGGAGGTAACAGTGCCTGGCGTGCCCAGCCTAGCTCCTCAGAGGTACCCACCTGAGGAGGGCCTGCTCCGCCACAAGCCACCAAGGCCAGGCTCCAGCAGGGCTACACTACCTGGCCACACCATCCCCCACACACATAACTGGGCATGGGATGTGGGCTCAGACTCGGGCCAAGGGTGCAGCCAGGGAGCTCGGGGGGCTTTTCCAAGGCACAGAGACAGGACTCCAACACACACCACGCTGCCTCCTTCCCAAGGAGGCTGTAATTGGAGGCCCCAGGGACAGCAGGCCCCGCTGAGCAGACACAAAATGCCCACTGGCTGATCCCCCAACAGAGATCAGGCTGGACAAGGACCCCTAATCCACCTCCCTGTCCCTGGAGGGTGCCCAGGTGCCCTGACTAAGGCCAGGGCTTCACTAAGGGGCTCTAATTGGCAGGCCCAGACAGGACAGACCCAAGGGGCCCCTCTCCCGGCACAGAAGGCCCAGAGCAGGTGAGGAAGGGGTGTGAGCCAGGGCAAGGGTGGGCTGGGCCGGGCCCTGCTGTACACCTGTGCCCTGCAGACCTTTCCTATTGTCCTAGGAGTGGGGATAGCCAGCACTGTGTTGCGCCCTGCAAACAGGGCTCAGGAGCTGATGAGTCCTGATCTGCCTGTTCCCCAGGCAGGTGGCAACCCAGGAGATGGGGGTTCTGGCAGCTCCAAAGGTGGCCCGAGCACAGAGCATGCACCATCTGTGGGGAGACAGAGGCACCGAACCTCCTTTCTGGCCTAACACCTGCCGGAAATGGTCACCCCTTTGTCTCAGACTCTACTTTGGGGGAACCAAGTGAGGAGAGAGTAGAGGCACCCAAGCAGAGAAGTCCTGGCCTAGCTCTGGGGAGTCCATACCCCCCACTTCCTTCACTCTAGACCCCCCAAGGGACACCCCAGCCGCCCGTATCCCGGTCAGATGTCCCAGACTCTTGGCCCTTCTTCCCACAGGGCCCACCCATCTCTCTGTAGGGGCCCGACCTGTCTCTTCTCCCTGGCCCACACCCACTGCCTCGGGCCTCAGCCTTCTGGCCTCTGCACCCTACTCTGCCCCCCATCCCCCTTCCTTGGAGGCTGTGATCATTCTCTAGAAAGCAAATCTGAGTTAGCCTCGAAGGCTGTCTCCCAAGCCTCTGCATCCCACCATCGCCCCTGCTGAGTTCACTACTGGCCACACTCGAGGTCTGACCTAGAAATAAGCCATCCTCTGCCATGGTCCCGGAGGACAGACCCCAGGGGTCACACTGCAGTTCCAGAAGGGCCCACCCAGGCCAGATCTACCGAGAGCAGAGCCCTTCCCAGGCAAACACACCCAGCACACACACACACGTGCACATGGGCACTCAGTCAGGGCACAGAAAGGACAGAGCTCTGACTGGACAATCAGGGCCAGTGCCCCCCCACCCCAATCTCTGTGTGACCTGCAGGAGTTCCCCGCCTTAAGGCTTTCTGCTCCGGAGATTGAAAGCTGGACCCCCCTCGGACCCCCACTGCCCTGCCCAGCGGTTCTGTAGGCGGTGTTCTGGCCATCCTCGGAACATGGGGCTGCAGAGGTAATTGATGATGCTGATGCGGGCGGGGTGTGTGTGAGCTCTAAACCATTCATCGTGCCCCTGCTGACCCCAGACAGCCCTGCACCACAGACAAAGATGACACATTCCCCTCAACGCATAATTTATCCTCCATTAGTGCTCCCGACAACCTGACAAATTAAATCTCTTTTAAATTTAATCTGCCTCTAATAGTCAGCAGAGGAAGGGGGGAAAGCCCCACACTGGCTTTGAATATTTAAACCTCCATATACAAATTTTAGGCCCCAGGAGCGTGGTGCACGAAGGAGCCTAATAGTATCTTTGGGGAACAAGAGCTGCTCACTACCATTCACTCCCCCCCCATGCAAATGTCCCGTTTTTATCTGTGCCTTACAGGCGTGTCACAAATAGGATTAGGAAACCATTTCCTGAAATGGAAACGAACAAGACTTAATGGAAAAACCAAAAGCTGGCCCAAGACCCATTTTTCTTTCCTGATATTTCTGGCCAGGAGGGTCTCCTGACTCACCTCCCAGGCTGGCCCCCCAGGACACCTGCTCCCCAGGTGGGACAAAAGCCCCAGATGACAGATCAAGGGGACCCCAGTAAGGAGGGGGCCGAGACTTGAGGACAGGAGGCCGGCCCTTGCTTAGCCCGGGAGCCATGGCTCCATTGATCCCCCAGTGAAATTCACTTAACGGCTTGATTGCCATGAACGACTTAATCCTTAGCCCTGGAAGTCCATGCTGCATCCCATGGGGACCACTCTTCCATCCCCCTGGGCCCAGAAATGGCCTAGCTGGGCACGCTGACCTGCAGGACAGCCCCATACCCAGAAGGAGGGCCTGTGACGTGGGGCTGGTCCGCTGACCCTACCTGCTGCTTCCCTCTGGTGCCCGGTAGGCCCAAGTCCTGGCCCCCATGACACCTGACAGATGGCTGCAGTTGGATCTGGTGACCCTCATCTCATCCCTTCCTCCCAAATGCCAAAGGCAAGGAGACAGAATTCCAGAGCCTTCAATGTGGCTCCCCAGGACCCCTGTGCCCTGGCTCTACCCAGTGGGCCCCACTGCCCTCCCGCCCACGCCCTCCCTGAACACCTCCTCTCACTGCGGGGCCACCTGTCCCCACCAGGCTGTCCTAGCAGGTCTCACTGAGTTCCTGCCCTAACCTCTGTCTGGGGCCCCGCCCAGATCCCCAGGCTGGCCCCGAACCGGGAATGGCACTTAGCGCCCTCCCCTCTCCCACCCCACCAGGTCAGGTCAGTTGATTCCCAAAAGACCCCACCCAGCGCCTCCTCTCACCTCTCATCGATGCCTCCTAGTCCATGGCGGGTTCACCTGCCTCATCTGCCCACCCCCACCCTGCCAGGCCGCCCTTCCCTTCTGTGGCCAGACCAGTCCCTGCCCAGACACCCGTGTGGCCCCCAAGTGGCCCTCCAGCCCGTGACTTGGCCTCACAGCTTCCTGCACACCCGACTCTGCCCACCTCCTGGCTGGCACCCGCTGGTCTCTCTGGTTAGAGGGCCTGTCCCTTCTGTCTCCTGGCAAGACCCAGTCCAGGTGCCATCTCCTCCAAGCAGCCTGCAGGCATGCTGTCTGGCACTGTCCCTCAACTGCTCCTGCAGTACTGCCTTTCCGCAGCCTGCCATGGCCACAGGTAGGTCTGTCCTAGTCATGGACATCGGTGGATTGTGGGGTGACCCAGTCCTGAGCCAGGCCTGTCTCTGAGTGACCTGGTCTCTCTCCTCCAGCCTCAGTTTCCCCAGGTGAGTAACAAGAGGGTGGATCAGAAGGGTCTCAGGGTCTCAGGGCTCTGCCCCACCCTCCTCACGGGCTCTGGCAGCCTCTCCCACCCACCAGTCCTCCAGGGCACGCGGCTTCCATCCTCACCCCCAGCACATACTCTGTTGTCACCCCACAGGACACCAGCCCTGGAAGGCAGAGCCCCCTCACCTCCTGCCCCCCTTCTCCCTCCTCTTCCCACTCCAGCAGTGCTGTGTGTGCCCTCAGGGCGGCAGGCTGGGTAGATGCCATCTGGTGACAGCATGCAGACCCAGGTTCCGTGAGGTAGAGCAGGCTGCAGGTGCAGGGAGGAGGTTGCTCCAAGAGCAAGGTGCCTGGCAGGGAGGCCAGGAAAGGGGCAGAGCCCTCAAGGGCATGGGGAAGGCTCAGACTCCCAGCTGGAGGGCCAGGCCCACGGGGGCTGCCAGTCCCGCGCAAGATCCAGGCATCTCAGATGGATAGGCGTCTCCCATCTCCCACGTGGAGGGCTGGCTTGCACTGAAGAGGCCTGAGCAAGGAGGCTCACCCCACCTGGACACTCACTCTGCAGGAAGAGGGTGGATGGGTGGATTGGGGGGGGAGGGAGAGGTGGTTGGATGAATGGAAAGATAGGTGAATGGAGGAGAGGATGAATGGACAGAAGGAGAGAGGGAAGGAAGGCAGATACACGAGTGGATGAACGTGGTCCAGGGCCCCAGCTCTGGCCAGGGCTTGAGTCTCTGAGTCCTCCGCATTCCCAACGGTGTGTTCCACAGCCCACCATTCACGTGGCTGTCCGTGGTTTTGGACTCTCTGACTCTGGTCCCAAGTCCAGGGTCCTCAGCATCCATGAACATGGGGGTGGTTCTGGGGAAAATGGAGTGGCTGGGATGAGTGGGCCCCTCCCTCTAGCAAAGGACCCAGAGGGCACAGGTGCCCAGGCTGGGTCAAAGGGGTGGGAGGGAGGGATGGGGCAGCAGGCCCTGGGACCGAGGGAACCATTTCACACTCTCCGGTGTGGAGTTCGCTGAAGAGACCAGAGCTAGGAGACCAGATGGACCCAAACACTGAAGGCGGGTCAGAGGGCCACGCTGACCACAAGGAGGATGTTAAGAGGCTGCACTGCACACCCAAAATGCATATATTGAAGTCCTAAACCCCAATACTTCAGATGGAATGGCATTTAGAGATGGGGTCCCTGAAAAGACAAATGAATTAAAATGAGACTGTCTCCATCCAATCCGACTGGCATCCTTAAAAGAGAAAATCTGGACTCGCAGAGACACCAGGGAGGTGGGACTGCACAGAGGCAGATCTGGTGAGGACATGGGGGAGCCAGCTGTCTGCACACCGAGGACAGAGATCTCAGGGGACCCAACCCACAGACCCTGCCATCTCAGACTTCCAGCCTCCAGAGTTTAAAGGGATGAGCACCTGCTGTTTGAGCTGCCCTATCTGCAGCGAGAGCAGACAGAGGCAGATGTTGGGACCCAGAGGTGAGGCCAAGGCTGGACAGTGGGCAGACAGGCAGGGAGGCCACACTCAGCCTCCCAGCTCAGCCTCCAGTCTGGCTACCAGAATCCCAGCCCCAGCCCCTCAGCCTAGACAGCCTCCACACCGGCCCCACCACAGCCCCTGCCAGTCCAGCAGTCCTGGGAACACTGGGGACCAACCCTCTCCTCCCCTAGCCCACCCCACACCAGCCTTTGCCAAACACAGTCAATAAATTATTCAGTTTGCAGAATGGCATTGTGTGTGAGTTTACTTAATTGAATAGAATAATTTATGGTAAAACCTGGGAAGGAAAGATCGATGAGGAAGGCACAGAAGAATGATTGAGTTTCAGTGAAGGCAATTTGATTTTTATCCCTCATTATAATAATGTTAAGGGGAAAACATCAACTTGGGTCAGAATCAATATTTGCGGAGTGGCTGGACCATGAATTTTAACTGGAGGTGGCGAGGGCTGACCAGACACAGCCATAATGAATGTCGCGTCTGCTGCCGCAGAGAACGGCTGGGTTTGGGTACAAACGCCCGCCACCCGCTGCCTCGCTGGTGATTGTAAAAGATAATTTAGGAACAGGGCCGTTGGCGGTGCATATGCAACACCCCAGTGTGATTCAGGACATGGGAACACAACGCTTCCCCACAAATCACCCGAAGACAGCTGGCGCGACTTCCCCATGTCTGCTCCCGCAAGCCCAGCAGCCAGTGCCAGGCTCTGACCAACTCACTATGTCCAGGACACAGCTAACTAGTCACTCTACAGCTCAGATGACCAGAAAGCAGTGAGAGGGTGACCTGGGGACAGACATCCCAGCATAACAGGCACAGGGACCACCCCCAGTTGTGGAACCCCGGGTGCATGCCCCCTAGCTGGCAGCCTCAGACCTCTTTCCTGGAAAGCAAGGCTGACTCCCCGACACCCATGTCAAATCAGGGACGGCTGTGTCTGCACCAAGGGAGCTTATTACTGCTAGAGTCCTCTTACTGAAAAGCTTCTGGATCCGATGTGTTCAGCCTAGACACCTACCCACATCCCATACACAGGTGCAGGTGTAGACATCTGTAGAGAAAACCACTGGCTTTGGCCCTACAGGTCTAGGGGAGCAGCAGAGTTGCCTGAGCCTCCCCAGGAGTGACTCATTGAGCCCAAGTCCCCAAGCTTCCTGCGCCCTGGAGCCAGCACCAGACCCCTCCCAAGCCCCTGAGAGGCCCTACTGTCTCACAGTCAGCTCCAGCAGCCTGGGGCCCCTTAAACACATCCCCATTTTATAGATGAGAACACTGAGGCTCAGGAAAGCTGAGGGTCTTGCCACCAGGGATGGCAGAGCCAGGCTCCCACCCTCTCTAGATGGTCTCGTTCCCACGAAGCCCAGCTCCAGGATGCTCTGGAAGGAGGGGTGAACGAGCAGAGGCAGACACAGCTCTGGCGCCCTGGCAAAGGGCCCAGCCACAGTCACCATTTCAGGCCTCTTTGGAGATCAAGTACATCTTCCCCAAATGGAAAGCACAGGCAGCTATCAACCTTCCAGGGAGTGAGGGTGGGACTTAGGTGGAGTTCACTGGGTAACTTTGGGCACAGTCCTCCCCACTCTGACCTGACTCATAGAGCCTTGTCTCAGGACCTCACCAAGCTCTCAGTGTCCCCTAGGCCTGACTTGGGCTGGGCCGTGTGAGTGCCTCACCCCTCAAGAGTGGTAGGGCCAGGAAGTCGCACAAGTATGGTCAACGGGCAACACAGGAAACCAGAGAGTCACTGCCCCACCAAGGGGAGCCCTGTGCATCGCCATGTTCGCCTCTGCGGAGCAGATCAGCCACGTCCAGTCCAGGCCCCATCGAGACCCAAGTGGCCCACATGCCTTAAGATCTGGGCAAACCCCATAGACACATTTCTCACACTGTACTCAGGAAGGAGGACCACGGATGCCTCTCTCACAGACTGAGGGATCTCTGAGGACAGGTCCCCCAGTCCCGCCTTGAGTCCAGCACAAAGTAAGCCTTGATTGCCACTAGATGACAATTCAAGTGACCTTTTTATTCAGTCCAACTCAGCTACAAAAGAACACACGTTTTTAAGACTTTCTAAATGATTGCTCTAATATAACCAAAATGGCCTCTTTGCAGCCTATAATGGATGGATGGATGGATGGATGGATGGATGGATGGATGGATGGATGGATGGATGGATGGGGGAGGGAGGGAGAGGTGGATGAAGGAATGGAAAGATGAGTGGATGGATGAAAGGAGGGATGGATGGAAGGAGAGAGAGGGAAGAAGAGATAGATGAGTGGACGGATAGATGGAGAGAGAGGGAGAGAGAGGCAGATGAATGAACAGAAAGATGAGTGGATGGACAGATGAAGAGAGAGGCAGATGGAGAAAGAAAATTAAGGAGAGAGAGAGGCGGATGAATAGAAAGACGAGTGGATGAATGGATGAAGAGAGAGAAGGAGGGAGAGAGAGACAAATGGATGAAGGACAAGATGAGTGGATGGAAAGATGGATGAGGAATGGAGGATGGGACGGAGGGAGGGAGGGATGACGGCTGATTGACAGATGGTGGGCAAATGGGCAGATGATGGGGTGGATGGACGGAGGGAGGGAGGGATGACGGCTGATTGACAGATGGTGGGCAAATGGGCAGATGATGGGGTGGATGGACGGAGGGAGGGAGGGATGACGGCTGATTGACAGATGGTGGGCAAATGGGCAGGTGATGGGGTGGATGGATGGAGGGAGGGAGGGATGATCATTGATTGACAGATGGTGGACAAATGGGCAGATGAAAGAATGGCTGCGTAGACAGGCGGGAGTATGGAAAACGGTTTGGAGAATGACTGACAGAAAGAGAGACAAGAAGGATAGATGGAGAGATGGATAGGGGGGCAAACGGGAGAGGTGTTTGGCTCCCGGAGGGCGAGGCCATGCTTGGGCAACTTCCTGGCTCCAAACACCTACACAATAGGTGTTTGTCAAATGACTAATAAGCGAGTAGACAGGGAAGGTGGGCAGGTGGGGTAGTGGGAGCAGCTATCCCACCCTCTGCCACCATGCTAAAAAGACAGAGGGAGCCCAAAGCTCTGACTTCACTGTCTCTTCTGGCATTGTGGAGGGGAAAACTGGGTTAAACCTCAAGACCAGCACCCCAGGTCCCACTTCACCCAGTGGGGATAGTGAGGCCCAGAAAGAAGGGGTAGCCCAAGCCTCATGGCGCGCCTGGTGCAGCCCTGCCTCTCAGGTCTCCGTAGATCCCATGAGCTCTTGGGGTGGGCCAGGGACAGTGACCCCCTCCCCGTCCTTCTCAGCTTCTGGTCTGTTGACCTCTCAACAAGCCAGGGAGCGGCTGCCCTCAGAGAGCCACATCACTGCACTCGTGTCCTGTGGGGACCGACAGAGACTGACATGCAAGCTGGGGTGCCATCCTGACAGCACCACTCATGCTAGGCGTCCTGCTTGAGATGGGCTCTTGACAGAGGTGCCTGTCACCGTGGGGACAAGCAAAGGTGGGTACAGGGGTGGATGAGTGCTAACACAGGGGCCCACGCCCCTGCCACCTGTCATGACAAAGAATGAGGGACACCGACAGAAACGGCCTGGAGGGAAGTTGGTGGAACAGGCTTTGCAAATGAGAAAAGCCACTAGAGCAGAGTCCATAACCACAGCCACCTCCCCGTCACCCAAGCCCTGTGGCCATGCCTCCATTGCCCTCTCCTCTCCACCCAGCCATGACCAAAGCCACCCGCCCTCACCTCCCTCAGCCTCCTCTTTGGAAGCCCTGTCCCTCACTCACCCACCCATTCATCTTTGCCTTCTCCCTGTCCCTACCTGGATACATCCCAAACACCCTCTGCCCCACCCTAAGGCGTCCCTCCCACCCTCTGAAACACCTTCCTTCCCCGCCCCCCCCCAGGACTGTGCTGGTAAATGCCTAACAACTGGCTCTCTGAAAACAAACCAAAAAACAAACAACATAGGCCTGAATACGTGTAGGTACATTGATGGTAGATGTTACTGCTGTAAAAGATGTGTGTGCACAATTTACAAATAATCCAGACGTGCACAGCTCTTGCCGGTGAGTTCAACCTGCCCTATCCCCACAGAGGCTCTGCCGACCCTGCTCCTCTGGTCGGCCCACTGCCACCGCTCACGAAACTTGACAGCTGAAGCCACATTGCTTCCCTAGCAAACTCATTGTCATTGCATCTGACGTGTGACCCTCTGCTCGCCTGTCTCCCACCCTCACACACATTTTATTCATTCAGCTGAAGCCGCCAGCATGCCGAGGGGCCGTCGGGAGGGTGCTTGTTAGCTTTTCGTGTCGTGGCAGGAACCGGGACATGATTCGATTCTACGTTATTTAATGACAAATATGTTGAACAACTGGCTCACAAAAGCCCTGGAAACTTAGCGACTGCTCACGCCAGCCAGGAGGAGCCAGCTCCCAGCACAGCCCCCTCCCCGCCCACAGCTTCCTGGCACCAAAGGATGAATAAATGAACGAACGAATGAATGAATGAATGAACGAATGAATGAAGGGGAAGACTGTGTCAGCCCAGTCTGGGGCTGCTTATGGGTCACCTCCCTTGGACAATCTAAAACATTTCAAGCCAAACAAGGACCCCAAACCCGCACTGGCCCCAGGCCTCCTGCCTCACCAGTCGGCCAGACCAGACCTGTCTGTGCCATGCCTGATGGCCCTCAGCCCCCTCCGCTCCTGCGCAAGACTGGCCACCCCGTCAGCTCTGCCATCCTCTTGTGCTGGGGGCCTTAGCCCTTTTTCATTTATTAACTCTTTCATCGACTGCCCCTTCTCCAGAAGAGGGCTTCAGGGTCAGCTGGCCCTGTGCCTGGCCCTCCTTACAGCCCCCTCACCCACCCGGAGAGATCCGGTGTCTGCAGATTATCCTGGGTGGAGTTTCCCCGCCCTGGGCAAACTCAGGACCACGGACACCCTGCAGACATTGGTCCTTCTGTGCATAGGAGTCGGGCGGCTGGTGGCAGTGAACCCCCCGTGATGCGTGCAATTCTGTTCCGGGGCACAGGCCTCATCCCGCACTCCTACTCAGTCCTTCACACTCCTCTTTCCTGCCCCACCCATGCCCGGCTCTGAAGTCTCCTTGGAACTGGAAATGGGGGGTGATGGGGAGGGTCTGCTGGTGGTCTGGGCACGGCTGGGATTCCCAAACAGCAAGCAGGCCACTCTGCCTGCTGCCGGCGCTGCAAAGCCGTCCCAGGCACCCTGCAGTGCTGCAGGGTCCACGTGTGCAGGGTGATCTATGGAAAGACCAGGGGCTTGGGGCAGGGCCGTGAGGAGTGACTGGGGCCCTGGATGTTTGTTGACATGGCTCTCAGACCCCCAGCAGCGAACACCGAGAGAGGCAGCCAGCATGCTACCCCTCCTATGGCCCATCCCCAGCTGGCTGTCCCAAATGACCTCTGCACCCCCACAGCCCAGCCTTCTGCCGTGCACATCTGCCCCCTGCAACTAACACCTACCTCATCCCTGCAATTCTGACTGTCTCTGCCTTCCAACTCCCCCTCAGCATCTCCTCTTCCGGGAAATCTTCCCTAATCACCCCACCCAGTTGGAAGGAACTCCCTTCCTCTGAGTCCCTTGTATACACTTTATCTGCCCTCTCTCCTGGCCTAGATCACCTGCTAGAACATAGGTCACCTGTCAAGTCACAGGTCACCTCTGCACTGCACATACCTTGCTGGACCACAGACTCTTAAGAGCAAAATCTAGTCTGATCTCACCCTCTCCACCCAGCCCCGACACATGGTTCTTGCTCACAGAGCTTGTGTTTAGAATTCAAGAAGAACTGGAAGAGTTTGGCTTCAGTTAAGCCCACCGTGTGCAGGGTACCTGGGCCATCCTCTAAGATGCAGGGACCTCTCCCCAGCTCACAGAAAAGAACACAGCTGCCCTGTGAGAGCCCAGCCCAGCCTCTCCACTCCAGAGCCTGAGCAGGCAGACTCCTTCAGCCCAGGACCAGCAGGTACCCAGCCAGGGATGCAGCAAGACAGGCACCACTCCAGGATGGCACAGCCATGCTCCAGAGTGATGGGCTGTAGACTGAGGCCATCTCTGCAGAAGCCACTCCTTCTCCCCCTCCCCTCCGCCTGACTCTGACTCCTCACAGCAGAGGACACTCAGGCCACCCTGGGACTGAGCCCAGAATAGAGAAACCTGTGCAAATATTTGTTTCTTTAAAAAGAAAAAGTCGGGCTCGGTGGCTCAGCCTGTAATCCCACGCCTTTGGGAGGCTGAGGTGAGCGGATTGCCTGAACCCCGCCTGGGCAGGCGAGACCTCATCTCTACAATAAAATCAAAAAATTAGCCGGGCGTGGTAGCGCGCGCTTGTAATTCTGGCTACTTGGAAGTCTGAGGCGGAAGGGTCGCCGGAGCCCAGCAGGTCGAGAATGCGGTGGCCAGGAGCGGTTACTGCACTCCAGTCTGGGCGACAGAGTAAGACTCTAACTCAAAAAAAAAAAAAGAAAAAGAAAAAAAAAAAAGGCCAGGCATAGTGGCACATGCCTGCAATCCCAGTACTTTGGGAGACAGGCTGAAGGATTGCTTGAGACCAGGAGCTCAAGAACAGCCTGGGCAACATAACAAGACCTCATCTCTACAAAAAACATTGAAAAAATAATAAAATAAAAAAAGCCTCTCTGGTAGACACAGAGGTAGGAGCAGGTCTGAGGGACTGGAGAACCCAAGAGACTTGGGACAAATGCCCAGGGGATTGCAGACCTGGGGTTGAGGGGAGAGGGCCACAGGGCAGGACAGGTGGCCCAGGAGGTGCGGGGTGGAGTGCAGGACTGCAGGTGACCAAAGGGCAGACCAGGGGCCACCCATAGGGGCCAAGGAGAAGTGGGGGCCAGATGCTGAAAGAGGTCTCTGGGATCCTTTTTTTTTTGAGTCGGGGTCTCACTCTGTCACCCAGGCTAGAGTGTAGTGGCACAATCAGGGCTCACCACAGCCTTGATCTCCTGGGCTCAAGTGATGCTTCTGCCTCGGCCTCCTGAATAGCTGGACCTACAAGCATGCACCATCATGCCTGGCTAATTTTTAAAAATTTATTGTTATTATTATCATTTGTAGATACAAGGTCTTGAACTCAAACAGGACTGAGTGCTGGGATTACAGGTGTAAGCCACCTCACCTGGCCTGGGGTTCTGCCTTTGAAGACTGCTGGGAGATCTCACCAGCCAGAGACGGCAACAGTGAGGCAACCTGACCTCAGTTTCCCCAGGGGCATGCTGGAGTGATGTCCCATGAGCAGGGCAGAGGTCTCATGCTAGGCCTCCCTGGTTGTAGGGAGATCATTTGCAAGTCTAAGCAACCTTGTTCTGACTCTGCATTCACATCCCATATATTAACACCCAAAGCCAAGCTGCCTGCCGCCTGAATGAGCTGTGACTATGAGCTCACAAGTGTGGGAGAGCCCCTTCCATGCAGCCTGCAGTAGAGGGACTGGGAGGGAGAGCCAATGTCACAGGCGTGGCCGTCCCAGCCCCTGCATCAGCTCTGGGTGAGGCCCTTGGGAGGCAGCACCAGGACAGTCCCAGGGCTGGGCAGGGGGCCCAGGCTAGGCTAGGCTGGAGCTGGAGGGCTTCCCAGAGGAGGGGGCCAGAAACACACAGGGGCAGGGCTCTCTCCCCACCTTTACCCTTCCACAGCCCATGACAGGACCACCCTCCATGCATGCACCCCTCCCTGCCCAGCGCCCAGCACCTAACCCCTCTCCTCCACCCCTGCTTCACCTCACCCTTACAGCCCCCGCCCCAGGTCCTCCTGCAGGCCTGCTCTGGGATGCTGAGCTGCTCCAGAGAGTCAGGACGACAGGCTGCCATATAGAAGCCTCTGAATAGCCAGTCTCAGGGAGGGAGAGAAGGCTCTTCTGTACCCCCAGCGCACTGCTGGCACCACTGTCCTCACCCCAGTTGGGCCAGCCCCTCTCACAGCCCCTCATCCTCCTGCCCAGGTCCCACAGGCCAAGGCAAGGCTGTGGGGTGAGGCGGGGGGAGGCCAGGCTCCTGCAAACATGCAAACTGCTTCCATCCCTCCCTGTGCCAGAGGCTGGCCAGCTCCCCTGGACCCAGCTTCCTGGTCTGTAGAATGGGTGACCCTGATGCCAGGCCAGGCCTTAACACAGAGGCCCTGATGAATGCCCGTGGCAATGGCAACAAATAACCACAGCCGTGCAGAGGACAGGACAGTGGCTCCTGGTGTCCAGCCCCCATGCGCTGACTTGGAGCACATTACAGGCCTGTTCTACTTCCCAGACTCAGAGCGAGTCAGCACAGCCGGTAAGAGCAGCTTACCGGTAAGGTCTGGCTGTGGACAGAGGGAGGCTGTACTGCCCCATTCCCGCCCATACCGTCCCCATCTGAACCAAATCACTGCTGCTCACTATGTGCCAGGGACCATGAGTCCCCTTAGCCACATCAAATCATTTAATGAAGGCCAGTGAGGCAGGTGGACAGACACCTCCATTTTTAGAGGAGCACACGTGGCACAGAGGGGTTCAGTCGCAGGCCTGGGGTCACACAGCCGGTAGGAACTTGCACCCAAACAGTCCAGTCGGTCCAGACACTGAGGCCAGTCACTGCCCAGCATTGCATCTGTGTCTCTGTGACCCTGGGTGAGCCCCGCCTGGACCTGGAGGCAGGGAATGTCTGGCGGCAGGCAGGGTTCCAGGCAGAGCCATCCCCTGCTCCTGCTGGATGAGGCACCCGCCAGACCCAGGAGGTGAGCACTCGTGGCCACTCGGTGGACGGTCACAGTTCATCTGACAGCAGCTTGGATTTACAAGCAGCTTCTCCATCCTTCCATGGTGGCCAAGCCACTGCATCTGCCCCAGCCCTGGAGGCCCGTCTCCAGACCTCGAGGGGGACTCAACTCACCTGCTCCTTGCTCCCCTGGGGGAAGATGCATGGGGAGGCCAAGCGCAGGGCCCCCTGCAGGGTAAGACCCCCACTTCGGCCCCTCACCCCCTGCGTCTCCTCCACCCAAAACCTTTCCCTCTGCCCAGAGACCCACCGTCCCCACTGTCCAGGGGGCCCAGGTTTCTAGGTGCCCGTTTCTCCAATGGGGAAACTGAGGTCCAGAGAGCTGAGGTCACAGGTCAGAGCTGGTTCTTACAGTCCAGGCTGTGGCCCTCTGTTGATTAAGAGATCATGGGGCTTCCCTAGGTCACACAACTTATGGGTGCTGTATCTGGGACGAGAGTGCCCCCCACCCCCCAACCTGATTCAATGTTGGGGAGAGGGGGGAGGGGGAGGAGACGGGACGGAGACCACGGGGATTGAGGACAGTACACAGCAGGTGGGGTTCAGCCCAACTCCCCCAGGGCAGGAAGTAGGAATGGGAACAGCTAGCCCTCAACTCGGGACCACCTCGCCAGCCCTCCGAGGGGGACTTCCTGCCCTAGAGCCCGCTTTTCACATCCTGCTATGTAACATGGGTCAGAGCCCAGATCAAAGTGGAAATGCAAGTCCCGGAGTCCAGGTGTGAAGTGCTTCAAGACAGCAACACCTGGGCATCAACACAGTGAGGGCCCTTCTGGGTTCAACCCCATGGCCGACCCGTCCCTGCTGTGTCCTGCCTCCTCCTCCACCTGCATCCCACCCAGCCACCTCCCTGCCCCCCCACCCCGGGCTCCACAGGGGCAGACTCCTCAGGGTCCAGCCCACCCTTGGGACCTCTGGGTGTGTGGGCCAGCCCACCCAGGACTCCAGCCTGGCAGCCCCTGAGCACAGCTGGCCACAGGCCACCTGAGGCCACCTTCCCAGTAAAGGCCTGCTGTGGTGCAGCCCTGATGTCAACAGCAGCCCGGCAGAAGCTTCTAGAAGACAATGCTATACTCTACTCCAGGTTCTTTCCAGGGAGACTCCAAAGCGGCCCAGGGCCTGAGCTGGACCCTGATTCTCAGTTCTCCCAAATCCTCCACCCTCAGACGTTCAGACTTCAAGACCCTCAGAACCCAGAGCCCAGCCTCCCTTCTCTGGAAGTGGCTCAGGAAGACACAGGCCTCCATCCAGTGTCTGGCCCAAGTATCCGGTGGTGCTGGTTTGGGCACCCAGCCCACCAGGCCCCTCTCACATCCATACTGCACTGCTCGGACAGACACCACTGGAGCTGCTGGGGCCAGGGGGGACAAGATCGAGATGTTGCCGAGTCGGGTGTGGTGGCTCAGCCTGTAATCTCACGCTTTGGGAGGCTGAGGCGAGTGGACTGCCTGAGCCTGCGGGCTCGAGACCCACCTGGGCAACTTGGCGGGACCTCATCTCTACAATAAATAAAAAAATTAGCCAGGCGTGGTAGCACACGCCTGTAGTTCCAGCTACTTGGAAGGCTGAGGTGGAAGGATCGCTGGAGCCCAGCAGGTCAAGGCTGCAGTGGCCGGGAGTGGCCACTGCAATCCAGTCTGAGTGACAGAGTAAGACTCCAACTCAAAAAAGAAAAAACATGGGGCTGAGTCCCTCCACACTCACACCCTGCCATCCAAGAGTGGGAACCCTGGGTCACTTGGAAGCAGCCATTTGTGTGTGGGGACCCTCACACCTGGCACCTGGGCTCTCAGGGGCAGTAGTGCTCTCTGAGTTCAAGTCTGTGGGAACCAAGGCCAGGTCCTCTATGTCCACAGGTTTGCCAGGAAGAGCAGGATGCAGGATAGAGAACAGAAAAGAGCCCCCACACCAGGGCTCCAAGCAGGGATATAAAGCATGGTGTATCAGCCCACAATTCCCACATGTGCATGCATGCCTGCACGTGTGCAGGCGTGTGTGTGTTCAGGTGAGGGTGCACATGTGTGCGAGTGTGTGTATGCCCACGTTTGTGTGCATGTGTGTGCATGCCCACACACCAAGCGGTAAATCCAGCAAGAGCAGCCGGACCCGGTCTCCAGATTAGTTCAGCATAGGGGGAAGCACTGCTGCATGGCCACCTTCTATCCTGCCCCTACCCCTGCCCCTGCCCCTGCCAGCCCCCAGGCCCC
>NW_007247131.1:383097-387597 GCF_000164805.1 Carlito syrichta
GGCCCCTGTGGACTGGGCGAGCCTGCATGCCCCTCCCCCTTGAGGGCTCAGAGCTGTGGCCATACTCAGCTCGAGGCTGTGGGAGCCTGCGACCCCTCAGGACTGTTTCAGGATCCCAGCCCCCTCACACAGCCACCAGCTGTGGGGTGAGCTGACAGGCCCTCATGACCCCTGGCTGCTACATGGAGACAGTGGACACGGCCACACGGAAGCCCAGTGGGAGACCCCAGAGACTGACTGTGTGAGGGCCTTGCTCTCCCAGGCCCCTCCAGGCCAACAAAGCCTGTCCCTGCCCGCCCCAGGGTACCTCCCTGCAGCCAGCCTCCTGGACCTGGCTGATGACAGTGTGGTGAGTCCTCTCCCAAGACAGGGCAGAGCCAGCAGGGCAGCCTGGCAGCTCCCAGGGGCAGGACGGGGACAGTGCTGCCTGAAATTGAGAAGCTGCCACCAGCCCAGAACCAGGCTTGTCCGACAGCCCAGAGGCCCTGTCCAGCAGTCTGGGGGCCAGAGGGTCCACTCAGGGCCTCCCTCACACAGGCCTTCCAGGCCCTCGGGGTGTCCTCAGCCAGGCGGCACCACCCCAGCACCTCCTAAGCGCATGACAGTGTCCCTCTGATTGGACCCAGGGGAGGTGGATCAGAGTGGTGACTAGGTCTATGTCCGTGTCCCTGGAAGGAACCCTCCTGCCCAGTCCCAGGAAAGCCCTGGAAGTCACTGTAGCTTCCAGGGCACCCACCCTTCCATCCTTCCCCAAATAGCACATCACCGAGCACTTTACAGTCAGACCCCCGCCCCCATCCTAAGAAGCTGGTGAGCTTGTTCTCACTTCCCGAGAAGAGGTGGAGGCTCAGAAAGGGAGGTCACTCTCCAGCATCACACAGAATCAGTGCTGGGATCAAGCTGCAGACCTGGCACTGGAGTTTGGCTGCCATGAGTGTGCCTGAGTTTTGGCCTTTCTGACAGGCTGAGCAGGTGAGTGTGTTGACCGAGCCTGGATCCCACCAGAGGAGAGGCACATGCTCGGCCTAGAGAGCCATCCTGGCTAATGCTCCCTTCCAGAGGTCAAAGCAGGGCTTCCCTGTGTGCAGGCAGCAGGAGCCCAGGCCGGACACTGGGTATCAAGTCTCGGGAAATTCCAATGATATGCCTGCTGGGTCAGTCACCCACATGAAGAGACTAGCAGGGACACAAATGTCACCGTGACTCCCAAGTGTTACCACTCCAGAGAGGGCTCCCAGAGGTGCTGGGAACAATGTGTGCCCCCCAAGGTCAGTTTCCCACCCCAGCACTAGTCTCTTCTCAGACACTCAGCCTGGCACTGCCCACCCTCAGGAAACCCACCTTCTGCCCACAGGGTCTCAGACAAAGGGGTCCTCACACTGGTCCCCTCACCTGCATTGGCCAGAGATCCCACCCAGGTGAGCTCAGGGCAGCTCAGCCCCTACCCACTATGCAGGGACCCCATCCTGACTACACCCTTCAGGGAAGACTCTCTTCATTAAACTCGCAAATCCCTAAAAGAAGAGCACCAGAAACTTGAGGAGAAGGCTCCACCCACAGGGGTGGGGGAGGAGGGTGCCCGGCCTTAGGGTAACAGAGACCTGCCCTTGCTGAACTCATACCTGCACACCCTGTGCGAGACATCACGCACATGTAACTCTTCTAGTCCTCCCTACAGCCTCATCTGCCCACTTTACAGCTGGTGAGACAGGCCCAGCAACGTGAAGTTGCAGCCCCAGGTGGTAGGTGGCAGAGCTGGGACTGGAGCCTAGGCGCCTTCCAGCCCCATGCCCTGTGGGCTGTCTTGGAATCACAGTGTGGGATGCCCCTAGTCTTGTGCACACTCTAGGCCAGCCCTGAAGGATCTCTCCTGACTTAGGAAAAGGGTGTGGCCTTTCTAAGCCCCCAGGAAGCCTGAGTTCCCTTTGAGCAGGACCTGGGTCTCCATCTGTCCCCTCCCAGCTCAATTTAGCCCAGAGCCAGGCCCTCGGGGGCTTGAGCAATCCCCCCTCTGATGGCGGCGTCCTGTGAAAACCCCTTCCGCAAGCCAAACCCAAGGCCCAAGCCACAGGAGGCCAACACCTGCCTGCCCCTGCCTAGGCCCAGCACTGAGGGGTGGGGAGAGAGGGTATGCCTGGTGGACGGGCTGGCAGCTCAGGCTGTAGATCACACCCAGCCTGCCCAGCCCCTCAGCCGAGGCGCATCTGCCTCGTAAAAACGCCAGCGCCCCGCGACAGCACAGCCAGGCCACAAATCAGCACCGGGCACAGGATTTAGAGTGTCACCCGCTGCCAGGCAGATTAGCTTCCCGGGACAGCGTTGAAGCCTCAAGAAATACAGCCCATCACCCCCGCTGCTGGAAAAACAGGAAAGATTTATTCCAAACCACAGAGACCCGAGTCCAACGGCTGGGACGACTCAGAGGCAGCCCAGCGGCATCTCCTGCTATGGGAGAGGAAACCGAGGCACAGTGGGAGAAACCTGCCCAAGACCCACAGTGCAGTGGCCGGAAAAGCCTGTGGTCCCTTCTGGCCAGTTATGTGGGGGCCCTGTGGGGGCCCACGTCACCAAGGCCCCACCCGAGAGTGCCCCCTGCAGGACACGCTGCTCTCTCCTTCCAAGGGCAGCCAGACCCGGTGGTGAACCCAGCCTGAGTGTTTCCCCAAGGGGCAGCCTCCAGGCTCCTCCAACCATGACTAGCAGTGGGAGCAGGCTCATGTCTTCCACCCCAGGGCACCTGCCAGCCAGGCCCACGGGACACAGATGGATGGTAGGAGGCCTGGCACCTGGGTCAGCACCTCCTGTCTGACCTCATACTCCCGAGGTGACAGTGACAACAGCGTAAAGTGATGAAACGATGCGATCCAGAAGCTGCCCTGTGGTTTCTCAGTAATGTCACTGCCCCAGCACTGGACCGGGCCACCCAGGCCACTCCAACCGTGAGCCCAGCATCACCCTGTCCCAGAAGCCACAGCTCCTCCCACACCGCCCTTCACCCACTCTTGGCACCTAGTTCACCTGGGAGGTCCCAGCCTGGCACCCAGCTGTGGTCCTGGGAGGACTCAACCCAGAGGACCCAGCTCTGCTCGGACCACCCCAGACAAGGGGCCTGAGATGATCAGGGGTGTGGCACTGGGTCCCTGTTCTTGGGGTCCTGGGCTGGTCAGGACCTTGGGGATGGGGTCCCTTCTCTCAGGGTCCTTGCTCTTGGGATCCTGTGTAGGGCAGAACTTGGAGACAGGTTTCTTGTTTTCAGGGTCCCGGCTCTTGGGGTCCTGGGCTGGTCAGGGGCCTTGGGGATGGGATCTCTGCTTTCAGGGTCCTGGGCTGGTCGGGGGCAGGATCCCTGCTCTCAGGGTCCTGGTTCCCAGACAGTTCCTCTCCCCAGGAGCTCCCATCTGCTCAGAGAGCCCAGGTGACAGGGACAGATTAGGCCCAATTGTGGCTCCCCAACCTGGATGCTCAGAGACCTTGGCCCATCCCTAGGCTTTGGCCCTCATGTTCCCTCACGTCTGCCATTCAAGTGGAGTCCACTTAATGCAAGTGTCACCTGCAAGGCAAGGCCACAGGGACACTGCCGCTACACATCTGGTGGGGGTGGATGATCAGAAGGCCTTGGGCTGGGCAGCACGGCATGTCTCCGGGCTACAGAAGCCTCGGAGTGATGGTCAAGGACCCAGGAACAATGCTGACCAACTGAACAGTTCCCAGCAGCCAGAGCTGGAAGAATTTTGGTAATCAACAGGAGTACTGGATCAAGACTCAAAGCCCAAGACAGGTATCTGGGAGTCCATACAGGTGCAAATGAGCATTAGAACAACCTCTTCAACAGGAACAAAGAGACAAACCCTCACCCTCACCCGCACAGAATTCCCAGGAAGAAGCAGAATTCCCACCCCTAAGTGGGATGTCAGGTGGGATCCCAAGACAGGACAAGGATACTGGGGAATGAGGGACATCGGGGTGATGCTGGCTCCAGCTGACACCCACATGTGGATGCCAGCTGGTCCATCAGGACAATGTAAGGCACAGCATGGGACATGGACATGAGGGAGTGAGATGGCTGGGGCTCTGTCTGGAGAAACTTTCTGTAGCAAAGTCACATCGTTTTTGAAGGATGACTCTGAAACACAACACAGCCAGAGGCTGAGGTCTGAGGTCAGGCCCGAGGGAGCCTTGGCAGGAGAGCATCTTGGGAGGACACTCTGGCTGTCCAAGCCCAGAGTTGAGCCCCTGCCCTGCCACCCCCCAACCAGAAGCCCCTGAAACCACAAATGTCCCCTACTCATAGGCCCTTGTGCTGGCCACAGAGCCCACTCTGTCCCCTGCCCTGCTCCATGTGAGGGGGAGACAGACTCCAGCCTGGGCCTCGGTGGCCTCACTGACCACCTGAGTGGGCCCTGCCCCACCCCCTGGATCCCCCAGAGCCCCTCTGGGCTCTGAGTTGCCTTCCCCCACCACCCCATGCCTCTACCCCACCCACCGTACCCCACATCTCCT
>NW_007247131.1:387662-408717 GCF_000164805.1 Carlito syrichta
CCCACCCAGGGAATTCCTTCCCGGCCCCTCCCAGGCTTCCTGTGTAGAATCAGGCCTGGATTGCCTGAGTCAACACAGTCTCAGGAGGGAGAAGTCACCGGGAGCTTCCTGTTTGCTGGGAGCAGATCCCAGGCCCAGGCTGAGCCCCAAGGACCCCAGGCTCCATCGTGCCAGGGTGGGGGCCGCTCTGCCCTGCTCATGCTCTGGCTCCCCGCAGGGGAGGAATCTCTGGCCCGAGAGGCACCCTCCCACACCCGGGGCAGCAGGGAGGTCCCGTGGGGGTGGAGGCCCCAAGGCTGGGCCACTTCTGGGGAGCCAGAACGCCCTGTACTGGAGGCAGCCAGGATTGGCCTTGGGGGGAGACCCAGGCAGGTACAGACACCACACCGAGACCAGAGGAGGAAACTGGGACTCAGAGACACAGGGAGGCAGCAGAACCCCGCCCCCTACCCCAGACTCTAGGAGCGTACAGCATTGTCAGGTCACGATCCCTCTAGTATTTCCTAGGAGTCTCAACCCATCAACCCAGGCTGCCCATTCAGCCACCGGGCTTGGGACCCAGCTAAACTCCTTGCAGGCTGCTGATGGGACCTTGCACCCACTTCCGAGGAGAGAAGGGGCCATGAGGGGACCAGGCCCCAGGCCACCTTCCAGCTGTCCTCGCTAGGGCTGGAGACCATGAGACAGACAGGCCCAGGGCAAAGAAGGGACCAGGCAGGCCACGTGGAAGAGACACGGGCCACAATGTGGGTTCCAGAAGGCACCCTCGTCCGCCAGGCTTCCTGGATCTCCGATGCCCCCATTCCTAGGAGTGCTGCTGCCCCACCAATCGCCCTACCCCAGTCACCGCCATCCTCCTAGCCACCAGTCCTGCACTGCCACCACCCTCTCAGTGGTTGCGACCACAGCCACCACACCACCCATGTCCCTTTCCCATTGCCATCACTGTGGGTCACCTCTACTGTCCATGTGATAGTGACCACAGCTAGACGCACAGGGAACTTCTGAGAGCCACACATCACAAGTTAAGCAGGGAACTTCCGGGAGCCCAGCTGCTCTCCTGTCTCCGGGGTTCACACGGGTTTCTGCCCAGACAGAGGGATTCTAAATCTGGGTGCTTCACCCCCACCCCACCACTGGCCCCAGGCCTTGGAGAAGGGAAGTTCCCCACACTCCCTGCAAGGAGAGCAGCCTCATAGGGCAACAGGCCTGGCAGGCAACCAGGGAGCCAGACCACACCCCTAAACCTCTCCCCTCACTCTGGGCACTGGTGGGGTAGCTCCTGGAGACCCTGCTTGCCTATTCATCCCACCCCAGTTCAGGTCACCCGTGAGCCCTTTCCCTTCTCCCACCCTGCCTCATCTCCCCACATGGCCTCCCAGTGCCCAGGCTGGGGTGGGCAGGGTGGTCGGAGCAGGCCTGAACCTCTGGATGGGTTGGGCAGGACAAGTAACAGGCTAGCCTCAAAAAGACCCACCCAGGGGGCCCCTGTCTCCCAATCCCTGCCTCCCGGCCGCCACAGTCAGCAGCTGGCTAGGTATCCAGTGGGCCAGCACTTCAACTCCTCACAGCTGATCCTGACCCTCCCACCCTGACCCTACATGATCCAAATCCACCCCTCCCCAAGGGGAACACCAAATGGGAGTTTAAGCAACCTCTACCCTCTTTGGGCCTCAGTCTCCCCAGATGTTCCACAAGCAGGAGGCACAATGTCCTTACAGACTGCTTTGGCTGGCTTTGGCTTCAACCAGAGCTGAGTCCCGGGCAGCTGCAGCTTTCCCATCCATAAAATGGGCGTCCTCACACTTGCGGTTGCTCCCCAGCGGGTTCCCAGCCAGTAATGACAGGGCTGAGGGCTTTGATGTCCCAGATGAAAGGCTGTCCTGGCTCCCAGGCTGGCCCCAGGACCGCGGATTCCCTGTCCAGAAAAGTAGGCACCACCCTCCTAGAGCTTGGCCAGAACC
This sequence comes from Carlito syrichta, assembly GCF_000164805.1. Classification (NCBI taxonomy): domain Eukaryota; kingdom Metazoa; phylum Chordata; class Mammalia; order Primates; family Tarsiidae; genus Carlito; species Carlito syrichta. Next base: position 389,627 of record NW_007247131.1, read on the forward strand.
AGGGAAAGTGGGCTCCACCTGGTTCGCACCAGAGGCTGGCCTCCCCCACAGGGTCCCCAGCCAGGACAGGCCATTGGACAGGGAGGACCCAAAAGAAGCAGGCTCTGGACCCCTCCAATGATTCAGGAGCAGGGGAGGGGCAGAGTGCTCTCCACTAAAGGCAGAGACCCACTGGACAAGCCCCAAGCTCCCACCTATCCCCTGCAGGAAAGCCAGCCTAGTGCATGCTGGGAGTGAGAGCCTCACGGTGGGTCCAGGGTGCTAGGGCAGCTCCTCAATATCTCTCCTGGCCCCGCCTAGGCCCAGCACTGCCCTGGACCCTGAGCACAGGTTCCCTTGACCCACCTGACCCACCTGACCCCACACTACCCTGGCCCCAAGCACGGGGTATCCTGACCTACCTGACCCCACCCAGATCCCACACTGCCCTGGTCCCTGAGATGGGATTCCCTGACTCACCTGACCCCTCCCAACCACCCACTGCCCTGATCCTCAAGCACGGGATACCCTGACCCACTTGACTCCATCTGACCCCACATGCCATGGTCCCTGAGGACTGAGTGGCCTGACCCACCTGACCCCACATGCCCTGATTCCCAAAGATGGGGTATCCTGACCCACCTGACCCCACTGAGACTCCACTGCCCTAGACCCAAGGAGAGGGTGCCCGGTTGGTGCCTCTGACAGGCCGGGGGTCACAGGCAGCTGCACCGTGTTTTCAGGACTGTGGGCCAGGTGGGCTTCCCACCCTCTCCTCTGAGAGCAGGGTCCTGAGAGTATCTCCCCTGTCCCAGCAGCAGAAGCCAGTCAGGGCAGTACTTGCTGGTCAGGGATAACCTTGCCCCCGCATAAGTCTGCATATTCTCAAAAGGGAAAGGAACAGATAGGGAGGGGTCAGGGGCCGAGCTGCCCCAGGCTGCCAGTGGCCCCTGCTGCTGGGGCTGGCATCCCAAGAGATATCTACAGTGGTGAGCAGAGTCCGGGGTGAGGGGGGCCTGTGGCCTGGTACGTGGGCCCACATGGCCAAGAGCAGGACAGGGTCTGCTTGGGGACGGCTGTGGGTCCAGCGGGAGGCTCTCTGCCAGCTGTTGAGTGCTGTCCACCCCAGCCGGCTGCTGCCCTCGTCGAGGAGATGCAGTAATTCCTTCACTCATTCATCCCTTCTTCATCCAGTGCTCCATCTGCCCCCCAGGGCCCAGCCCTGTGCCCATGCCGGGGTGCCGTGATGACTCAAACCACACAGGGTGGGACGTGTCCCAGTGGAGGGGCCCCTGGTTGCAGAGGGCTCCACACCCACCACCTGGAGCCAGGGAGGGGGCAAGGGGCGGGGCTGGCTACGGAGTGGGAGTCCCAGGCATAGGATAGGGGCTGCAGAGGCCCAGCTGCTGGGCAGGGCTGAGATTCCTGGGGAGCTGGGAGGGGGGTGCAGCCCAGAAAAGGAGGTGCAGGGAGTGGGACACCGTGGGAGGAAGCAGCACAGGGAAGGGGGTGCAGCATAGTGGGGGGGGTACGGCAAGAGGAGGGGGTTACAGTACAGGGGACAGGATGCAGGGAGTGGAACACTGAGGGGGGGAAACAGCCCAGAGGAGGGGGAGGAGCACAGGGGAGAAGGTTCAGGGAGGTGGAGCGCTGTGGTGGAAACAGCACAGAGGAGGCAAGTGCAGCACAGGGCAGGAGGTGCAGGGGGTTGGAGGACCGTGGGGGGAAGCAGCCCATAGGAGGCGGGTGCAGTACAGGAGTGGGGTGTGGGGCTTGGAGCACTGTGAGGAAATACTGCACAGAGGAGGGGAAGGGATGCAGCACAGCGGGGGCGGGGGATAAACAGCACAGGGGAGGAGTTACAGCAAGGGGTTAGAAGTGCAGCACTGGGGGATGCTTAGGGCCAGGACCACAGCCTGAGTCCCAGCTGGGGCAGTCCCAGGCCAGCAGAAAGCTGCACGGAGGGGGCCGCATCCAGAGGCAGCCTCGGCAGACCTGGCAGGTGGGGACACCGATGGGACGGAACAGACCTAGGGAAGCTAGCTGGTTCTGCTGGGGACACACTGAGTGTAAGCCACACCCTAGAGACCAGGAGGCAACCACAGCCCTTGCCCCAGTGGCCCAGGAGGGCAGGCGAGGCCACAGGCTCAGAGCTCAAAGGGGTGAGTCTCCCCCAAGGGCCCAGGGTCTCTGACCATGGGACAGCCCAGCACTCAGAGGTCAAGGCAGAACCCCCACAGGAGGGATTGGCCCTGCTGCGCAGGGAGCTCAGGGTCCTGAGTCTTGAGGTGTCCACATGTGTGTCCACTCCTATCTCCCTGAAAGGCAGGCGGGAACGAGGCTCTCCAGAGGGGCTGCCATCACCCCTGTCTTGGTTTCCCCAGAAACACAGCCCAATGGGAAGGGAGCCAGGAGCCCCCAGAAAAGTCTGCTTCCTGCCAGCCAGGCCCCAAGCCTGGCTGCCAGCCCATCCCAGGACCCCAAGATCTGGGAGAGTCAACAGGAAATGGCCTGGGGGGTTAGAGAGGAATGTGGGTTTGCATTCCCTCCTCAGCTGCCTGCCACCTTCTCTGAAGGGCATTCGCCAGCACAGCAGTTCCCGCAGAGGCTGAGGGCAAGTCCCCAGCACGACGTCCCGAAGCCCTCGGGTCCTGGGGACACACCCCTCCAATGCCTGCTGCACCCTTCCCCAGGGACCCTCAGAGGGCAGCATGTCCAGCTCAGGGCTGCCTAGCGAACCCCAGAACCACCGGAACAACCGATGCATCTTTTATTCACAAATAAAAACCGCAGCAAGGAGTTATCTACATGTTTGTACAAAGGTCTGGGCGCCCTCTAATATGAACTCAAACCTGCCATGCAGGGGACGTCGCAAACATTGGCAGGCTCACCCCTTGGCTACATTTGGCAAGATGCACCATCCAAGGATCCCCAACCCTGCCCGGGGTGTCCCCAGAAGGCACCACCCCCGCAGCTGGAGGGAGCTCATCCCTAGGGACCCTTTTTCGTAGAAAACCCTAAAAACATAGATCATTTGTCTTCAAATTCTCATGGCAAACTCCGCATTTATAGGCAAAATTATATAAAAATATGAACCTAACAGAACCTTACAAAACCCTAACCCCCATCTTTGTTGTTAGTGGTGGTTTTCTTTTTTGCTCGTGGTTTTGGTAAAAATTCCTGGCATGGACGGCATCGTGTGCCGTGGCTCAGCCCTTGTGTGCTGTTTGTGGCATCCTCAGGACAGAGTGGGAGACTCAGTAAGGGAGGGGACTCAAGGTTGGCCACCCCTGCCCGGGAGACGCCCAGCATGGATCTGTGCTGGGAACACACAGACCGCAGGGACTGGGAACCCCAGTACATGCCCTGTCCAGAGGAAACCGCCATGAGGAAAAGTGATCCTGAATCCTAAAAAAGAGCCCTGGGGTGCAGGTCTGTCCTGTCACATAAAACCGCTCCACTGCCCAGAAGACAAGACCCATGCGGATGCAGCTGGCCCCAGGCCCGGCCCAGAGGCTCAGTGCTGCAGGGCCCCAGCTGGAGCACCCACTTGCTGGTGTCTTGAGTCACGTAGCACCAAATGCAAAAAGGAGAAATGTCCAAGTCAAAGTCAAAGGCACTTGCGTTGCTCTCGGGTGTCGACGGTTTTCTGGTCACCGCGCACCCCGCTCCATCCACCCTCCCTCCCCGCCCTCCACCTCCTCTTTCAGATCCCGTCCTGCACAAAAGCCCTCTGTGTCCTCCTCCCGAAACCCCACCACATTCTCGCTCCGTCTCACATCCCACTCTCACGCTCCCCACACATCCCCTCCCCTGCGTCCACATCCAGCCTCAGACGTCCACCTCCTGCGGCCCTGGGACGGCAGCTGTGGTGGCAACACTGATGTCGAAGCAGGTGACCATCATGACGTGGGCCTTGCACAAGTTCACGCACTGCTCCAGGGCGGCTGTCACCCGTTCCAGGGCTGCCAGGTACTCGGCCGACTCAGGTTCCAGCTCTGGGTCCACCTCAACTGGAGGGGATGGAGCAGCGGGCACAGGTCAGCCACCCGTCCCCCCACCCCCAAAGACCCCAGGAGAGGTGTCCTGGCCCGACTGACCCTGCCCCTGGTCTCCCTGACATGGGATACGTAACAGCAACTTGAGTTTGGGGAGGGGTGTGGTGGCTAGGGCAGGGGCTTCTGGGCTGCAGGGCCTGTCTGGATCCCGACACGGCTCTGGGACACCCTCCCTACCAGGTGGAATGCCAAGGGGCAGCACTGGTGGCCCCAGGAGCTCCTCTGCCGCTCAAGGGTGATGTTAGGGGTGCCAGGTCTGGGCTGAGCAGGGCCAAGTGAGACTCACACTGCTCCAACCAGCGGCCTGGCTCCACCATCAGGCGGCCCTGGGTCTCCGCCAGTTCCTCACACAGGTGTTCGTGCCTGGCCCGCACCTCCCGAAGTCGCTGCTGCCTGCGTTCCACCAGCCGCAGCTTTGCGCCCGCACACACCAAGCCCTGGGTGTTGGAGCAGGGGCTCAGCAGGAGGACCCAGCGCTCCCAGGTGGGCAGGGACCCCCACCGTGGCCACATGCCGCCCCACCTCCACCAGTCTGGGAGGGCACACGGGGGGGCCTCAGAGGTGGCAAGGTACAGGTGGGGCCCCCACCAGGGCTCCCAGGGCACCCCCCAGTGCCCATCTGGATCCCGGCACAGCTCCAGGACACCTCCACCAAGTAGAATTCCAGGGGACAGTGGTGGCGGCCACAGGACCCCTCCAGTCACCCACCCGCTGCCCACGGGAGACATGAAGGCCACCAGGTTCAGGCTGAGGAGGACTGGTTCCTACCTTTGTGTCCTGGGACAGCTGTGGACAAGAGGGGAAAGTGAGGTCAGGGGCTGCCCCATCACAACCCCAGAAGCCCCGTGAGCCTGTCGGATGGCCTGCTCTGCCATCTGGAGTCAGGCGGTGGCCTTGGGGCTCACAGATCAACTCTCCAACCCGCCCAACCCTGACCTCAGAAGGGTTCTCCCGCAGGGCTGGGCGCGGCCGCTGCAGACGCTCCACATCGTCAATCTCGTACACCTTGATCTCGAAGGGCTCCTTCAGAGAGCCAGCCAGAGGTGGGGGCAGGTCCACCCACTGGCCAGGGAGGCCAGGCTTGCGGCCCAGGGCAGCGGCATCTGGCAGCGGGGCTGGGATGAGCCGTCGCCGCTGCAGACCTGGAATGGAAAGCCGGGTGCAGGTTGGGCAAAGGCCGGGGCACAGCCTGGATGCCAGACCCTGGCCAGGGGACGAGGGGAGCTGACCAGGGGCCTGACCGGGAGAGCTTGAAGGCCCAGTCCATAAATCCTTAGCCTGGAACCTGGCTGGGGGCCCCACCACCCCTGCCACAGGGGGTTAGGCCCCATGCAGCACAGGGACAGGGTCTCGCCTCCAATGCCCAGGGTGACCCTGCCTCTTGCTCCCCGGGACTGTCAGACACCATCATTCCTACCTCAAAATGATCCCCCCATCCCCCAGAACTCGTACTCCCTCAGCCACGCCCGGCCCTCTCACCTGAACAGCCACACCCGCTGCCTATACAGCAGCTGCCGCATGGCCAGTTATCCAGGAGGGGGGCCCTGACACCCTAGCTGGCCACACCACTCTCTACCTCACAACGCTCCCTTGCTCTCAAGGCCCCAAGACAGAGAAAGGGCCAACCCCCAGCCAGGCCCACAGGCCCTCGCTGGCACCCTGGTCCTGCCCCTACAAGCGTCCCTCGCTTTTCCAACCTTGGCCTCGGCGGTTCTGTCCCCCAAAAGGCAGCCCAGGCAGGGGGCTGCCAGCAGTCAGGCACTAACCAGCAAGGCACCAGGCCTGGGACGCAAACCCAAGTCCTTTCCCAGCTCCCCAGTGTCCGAGCTGTGCCACCCGTGCGGGGTTGCCTGCGCTTACTCTGACATGGAGGAGGGCCAGCCTCTGGGGCAGCATGGGGATCAGAGAAGGGGATGTGTTGAGTGCATTTACAAACTGTAGAGGGCTGTGCACGCATATACGTGGCACGTCTGTCCGCTGCCAAAGGCCACGTGCCTCTGAGATCTATGATGATTGAGTCTGTCTGCCAAGCATTCCTCAGCTCTACAAACTGCAGAAGGCTGTGCATGTCTACATGCTGAGAACCTCAGGCACGTTTGCCCACTGTCAAGGGCTGCATGTCTCTGAGAGCTATGATGAACCAGTCAATCTGTCAAGCATCCCCCGAATCTACAAACTGTACAAGGCTGTGCGTGCCTACCTGCTGGAAAGCCCCAGGCACATTTGTCCACTGTCAAAGGCTGTGTGCCTCCTGATCTGGTATGGTCGTGTCTGAAAAGCGTCCCCCTGTTCTACAAACTGCAGAGGCTGTGCCCACTGCAGGACTGGCGCTACCACCCACCTGTGGCCCTCTTCTTGGGGGACCTGAGGCTGCGGGAGCGGGCGCCTGGGGAAGCAGCCCCGCTCTCACTCATGGAGTCGGGGGCGGAGGAGGCACTGCCGGTGGCCTCGCTGTCACGCATCATGCTCTCGTAGCCGCTGCTGCCACCGCTGTGGTAGAAGAGGGCAGTGCGGCCCATGGCGGGCGGGAGCTCCCCGCTGAGCACACTGCTGTTGTCGCTGCCGTGGCCGCTGCTGTAGCGCTGGGGCCTCCGTGGCGCCGTCACCTTGCTGTAGGGGGAGGGCAGGGCCGGACCCACGGGCGGCTGCTCTTCCCCCAGGTTCACGCCACTGTCATTGCCACTGTCTGAGTCGGCTGAGCCCCACGAGGGGCTGCCTCGGCCAGGGACCCCACTGGCTGCCAGCTCATTGACACGGCTGTGGGCAGCCCGCAGCGCCTGCTTGGTGCCCATGATGGTGCCCCGGCCGGCCTTGGCCCCAATGCCAGGCCCAGCTCGTGGGGCTGCCCTGGGACCCGTCACGGGGCTGCCAGGACTCTTGCCCACCACAGAGGCCAGCGGCTTTACTGAAGCACCCAGAGCTCGTGACCCACTGGTCGCCAGGCTACGGCCCTTGCCCCCACCCACCGGCGGCTTGGGGGCTCCCAGGCCCTTGGCCAGGCTGCTCCTACAGGTCGGAGTCAGCCCAGGCGCAGGACTGGCAGGCGGCACACCCAACTTGGGCACAGCCCGGGGCAGCCGGCCAGGGGATTCCCTAGCCTTGCCACCACCATGCGCCAGGCCCTCATACCGCTCCAAGGATGTGTGGCCAGCAGGACGGTGTGCCACCTCCACCTTGCCAGGCCGGGCCTTCAGGCTGGATGTGGCCCTGGGGGTAGAGTGGTCAGTGCGGCTGCCAGACATGGCATCCTCCTCTCCCCGAAAGGTGGCAGGGGCCCCAACCCATGTCAGGCCCATGGCCTGGGTAGGTGCCAGGGCTGGGCCATTCTTGTGTTCCAGGCTGGATTTGCGCACAGGCGGAGCTGGGGGGGCCGCCCCGTTGGGCCTCGGGAAGAAGGGCCCTTTGGAAGCTACACTCTTCTTGCTGGTGGGGGAGGCCTTCGGGCTGCCTGAGCAGGTGGCCTCTGCTGGAGAGTCCCCCCAGGACACGGTGGGTGTGGTCACGCCCAGTGTGGTGGCACCCCTCCGCAGTGGCGGGATCCAAGCCATGGCCTCAGGCCTTCGAGCTGCCCTGGCTGCCACCTCACACCCGTCCACCACCCTCTGAGCACAAGCTGGCATTGCTGGGGCCTCAGGCAGCCGGGGGGAGCCTGGGGTGGGGCTGGGAGCAGAGGCCACCTGGAGCGTGTCACATTCCCCTGCCCGGAGCAGCCATGGGTCTTCAAACAGGCTTCCAGGGCCAGGCGGGCTCTGGCCTAGGTGTGTGCAGCCTGCACGACCAGCTGTGGCGTTAGTCCTCGACTTCCGGGGTAGGCTGGAATGGAGGGTCTGTGCCACAGGCCCCCCACGTGGAGACCCAGTCCGGGACTCTTGGCCCAGTCGAGTCGGGGATGCTGCAGCCACCTCGCCGGGGCAAAGACTCCGGGCCGGGCTGGGCCCATCGGGTCTGTCGTGCTCTAGGAACCTGTGGCTGCTGTCCTGCAGGGAGCTGTCCAGGCCAGGGGCACCCAGGGGCGAGTCAGGGCTGAAGGAGGACTGCAGCGTGGAGCCGCGACTGTCAGCGGTGCAGACGCTGACCTCACTGAGCCAGGAGCTGATAGAGGAGCTGTAGCTCCCGCCAGACCATGCTGTGCCACCCTGGGGCCCTCCCACACCAGCCGGGACTTCGGGGGCCTGCGAGGTGTAGGCGTCGAATTCGTCATTGAGGCTGCTGATGATGCTGACTGGCCGGGAACCTGAGGCCAGGGCCTGCAGGGAGCAGTCACTACCGAGGCTGGCCAGGCTGGAGGGCCGCGCAGCACCGGCCAGCCCACCCAGGGACAGCTCCTCCACCACCGTGAACACCAGCTCATCCTCGCCATTCAGCTCCACGGGCTGCTGCAGGGTCACCGTAGTGGTCAGCAGGCCTCGCTCCAGACGGCGGCCCTGGGCGGACGGGCAGGGGCCAGCGGCATCCGGCAGCAGTGGGGGCTGGCCTGCCTGCCCACTCATGCCCACAGGGGGTGTCCGCACAACACCATCAGCGGCCCCTCCCCCAGGCTCCTCCAGGACTCCGTGGGTTTCTGGTGGCTGAGGGGGAGGGGGGGCCGGGCTGGGCAGCGGCCTCCTGCCTCCGCCCCCTGGGGCCTTGTCCAGGATGGGCAGCTCAGGCTGGGCACTGCCATCCTCTCTCTGGTCACCCCGGGTGTTGGCCTTGGAAGGATGGTCTGGGCCAGGGCTGCCTCGAGGGGTGCTGGTGGCCATCGGGGATCCCACGGCCTTCCTGGGGGAGGCGGCCTCAGGAGGTGAGGACCTCCTGCCTGCTCGAGCAGGGCTGGCCTGGGCCGAGTTTCGGCCACCGGGGGCTCCCGAGGGGCCCTCGTGGCCGTCGATGCATTCCAGCCGCTCCTGCAGCTCGGCGAAGGTGCTGCAGCGGAAGTGGTCGGCATCCCGAGGGCCGGTGGCCGGCCGGCAGCGGCTCAGGGCCGGGATGATGGGCACAAAGTCAGGGGGGCCCTCGTCGTCCGTGAGCTCCCGGTCAGACAGCGCCACCCCACCAGGCCCCACGTAGATGACCGTGTCACAGGACTGCTCACTGCTAGACGAGTAATCAGGGTCGCCGGGAAGGCCAGGGGCTGAGCGCTCGGGGTCCAGGGCCATGGTGCGAGGGTGGAAGGGTCTCAGGGGTGGTGGCCGGCGGGCCCGGCTCTCCTCACAGGAGCTCTCCCCGCCTGAGGAGCTGGAGGCATACTGGGGACGGAACAGGCCCATGAGCCAACCTCCTCTGAACACCCTACCCGACTGCCTCCTGCTCTCCCTGGGACCCAGTCCTGCCAGATATTGGGAGTTGCTAAGCCTTGGGCGAGACCCTCAGTGACCCAGAGCGACCATGCAAGGAAACAGCATCACCATGTCACAGGGCAGGAAAGATGCTTAGAAAACCAGAGTATTCCCACAGCCACACGACCTACAGTCGCACTGGACTCATGCCCGGGACCCTCCAACCCCAGCACCCAAACTCCACCCTCTGGCTCCCAGAACAGGAGGAGCTTGGGAAGTCTTGGCTGGGTTGGTGCGGCTCTCCAGAGGCCCAGGGCCCGGTGCTGGGGCCGCAAGCTGGAGAGTTCTGGCTGCCGCAAGCCCTCAGTAAATAGCTCTCAGGTCAGGCAGGGCCACCCAGGCTCCAAGGTCTGTCTGCTCCCCTCCCCCACCATGCCCAGCAAGGGGCCTGCAGGGGACACAGAGACCAGGGAGGAGTCCTCAGTAGGGTGTGTGGGAGACAGCCTCACCTTGGCCTTCTTCCTGTGCAGGCGGTGGATGCGAGCGGCCAGCTGCACTGTACTGAGCGTCTCAGCGTGGTGAGCTGGTGCGTCCGAGACATGAGCAATCATGGTGGTGCGGCAGCTGGTGGTGGCCAGGGACTCCCGCAGCAGCATGGTGAGCCTGTGGTCCCTGGGGACCAAGGAGTCTGAGGCTCTGAGGGTTCCAGTGAAAGGCCGGGCACAGGGCAACCCCGGGGTCCAGTCTGGCTCCCACCTGAGACCCAGGACCCTCCACCAGCCCAGCACTGGGCCCAGGGGCACCATCCGGCAGAGAGGCCCATCAGGCAGTGCAGGAGTCAGGCCCAGGGATGTATGGAGCACACTAGACTGGAGCCCGGTCCCCACCAAGGAGTCACCCTGGCCAGCATCCACAAAAGCACCCACACTCACCGGTAGGGCACATGCTTGGCTCCATTGACCAGGGCCAAAATGACACTGCCCAGAGCTGACAGGGATAGGCACAGGGGTCCCCCGGTCGTCTCCCCACCTCTTCCAGATGCTGCCTCGCAGCTGCCCAGGTCAATGAGGTGGAGGCGGCTGCGGCCTCCAGACACTGAAACGGCAGAACAGGAAAGTGGCGGCTCGGTCTGGGCCCCTGGCCCTAGCCCCGGCCCAAGCAGGAATGCTCAGGGAACACTCCAGGGGACACCCTAGAGGACGGTGGGTGACAAGGACCCCGGGCTCAGCAGGCAGGCACCTACTTCCCCCACGGCCACACTTGTCCATGCGGTACTGGTAGACGTGCAGCGTGAACAGCATGTGGGAGCTGTGCCAGGCATCCTCCCCACAGCCACCCCGGCTGGTGCTGCGGGCAGCCAGTGCCGCATCCAGGTAGAAGGCCGCCTTCTCGGCCGTGGGCGCCCGCAGCTCACTCTGGTTCTGCAGCTGCAGGAGATGAGGGGAATGTGTCTTCAGCGGTTCAGGTGAGCACAGCCCTGACCCCCACCTCCCCACCCCCCCAAGGGCTGGTGGGCCAACACACCTGAGCCCCAGACACGGGGTCCTCCCGCAGGTACACGCCTGGAGACTGGGCATCCTGGAGGCTACCAGAGGCCACCTCGGCCAGCAGGTCCCGCAAACTCTGGTCACGGCCGCACACCTCCACGGCCGACACCCGGACAGAGAAGCGAGTGCCCATCCGCTCCTTGCGCTGGTCAATGAGCCGGAAGAGCCAGGAGATGGCGCAGGGCATGATGCCCAGGCTCTGGGGGGAGTTGTCCTTCCCGATCATGGTGTATGATTTGCCTGGGGGTCAGGCGGGCACATCAGGGACCCCCAGCTCTGCACAAGCCTTCAGAGTCAAGCGAGACTTGGGGACCAACTCCCCAGCCTTGCCAGGGATCCTCAGAGCCAACCTGGAGCCACTGAGCCCTCAGGGGCCTCCTCTGCTCCATCCCAAGGCCTCCAGTTTCCTCTCCTCGAGCTCCTCCCCCCATGTCCATGCTCTGCCCACATGGAGAACCGCCCCCCCTTCCCCACAGGAGCCCAGCCCAGCAACCACAGTGACAAAGATGGCTGAGGGAGACAGTCAGCAGACTTCATCTAGGGCAGGACGGGGCACTCACCAAGGCTCACGTGGCCGAAGGAAAAAATGCAGCCATCAGCACCACTGACCACCGACTGTAGCACGTCAGCCACAGTCCCCGAGCAGACTTCCGCCTGGGGGAGAGGCACAGAGCATCAGGCAGGCTCCAGAGCCGCCGGGCTGTGGCCACCACCTTGGGCCACATCTGGAAGCCCCAGGCCTGTCTGTCACGGCACACGCAGGTAGCCCATGGGGTGGCCGGGTTGACACACTTGGAACCAAAGACAGATCTGCCATGTACTCGCAGAAAGCATAGAACACACATGAATAGGACACGGAATACACACCACATACAGGATATCTGGACAGACACGTGCATACACAGACACACACTCCATCAAACCCAGAAGTCCTGCTGCCAAGGTGGACACATGCCTGGGACAGACCATAACACACGCAGACACGCACATGGCCACACTGGACACGTGTCTATGGCCGTGCCAGACGTGCACACAGCTGTACCAGACATGCCTATGGCAATGCTGGACATGCACACGGCCATGTCAGTTGTGCACACAGCCATACTGGACACACACATGGCTATGCAATGAACGGCACACCCAGGGGAGCACTGGGTACCCTGACCCCACAGTGAAGCATGATGCTGCTCAGGAAGCTTCTGGGAAGGGTGGGTTCCATAAAGCCAGCCTTTCCCCAGGAACTCAGCCTGGAGCAGCAGCAGGAGGTGGGCTGAGATACCCAGGGCACCAGCCAGCTGTGTCTGCGGGTAGCTGGGCCTGCTCACTTCTTCTCCCGCTCTCCTCACAGAGCAGCAACAAGATCTGCCCTGCCATTACAAACGGGCAACCTAGGCTCCCAGGACACCTGGTCCACCCATGTACCTGCTCAGAGTCCTGGGGGAAGACGGCATCAAAGGCGAACATCTTGGGGACCGACATGGTGGCAGCACGCCGGGGGCCTGTGCTGCCCGGTGGACCGGCAGCCGGGTCGTAGAGGGTCACCTGCTTCTTCCGAGGATCCACCTTCAGGAAGGACATGGCCTCGGCCGAGCGCTGGACTCCCTGTGCAGGCCAGATCCGTAGCATGACCTTCACCTGGGGGGAACAGCATCTAAGCAGCCACCCCCATGCAGCTGGCTCTGACAACCAGACAGGAGGAGCCATGCATGGTGGGTGGCAGGCCAGGTGGCACAGGCACCCACACTGCAGGAACACAGGCACCGCACCTGTGTTCCAGGTAGGCCAGACCTCACGTGAGGTCAGCAGAGCAGCGAGAAGATGAACCCAGGAGGGGGAGGCTGTGCAGAAGCAACAGGCACAGGACAGGAGACACGGGGCGGGGACATGAGACAGGATGGGGAGACAGGATGGGGACACAGATTGGGGACGGGGATAGGGGCACGGGATGGGGACATGGGATGGAGGACATGGGATTGGGACACAGGACAAGGGCATGGGAGGGAGTCATGAAACAGGGACATGGGACAAGAACATAGGACAGGGGCACAGGATGGGGACAAGGTGTGGGGACTTAAGACAGGGACACAGAATGGGGACAAAGGACAGGGCACAGGGCAGAGGGACAGGATGGGGACATTGGGTGCATGGGACAGGGACACAGGACAAGGATGTGGGATGGGGACATGGGGTGGGAGCAAGGAGTGGGGACACAGACAGGGACATGGGACGGGGCATAGAACAGGGAAACAGAACAGGGGCATGGAACAGGGACACAGGATGGGAGCACGGAACAGGGACACAGGATGGGGACACGGAACAGGGACACAGGATGGGGGCACAGAACAGGGACACAGGACAGGAGGCATAGAGAACCAGGGGACAGCAGGCTCCAGACACCCCTGTACACAGAGGGACGCTCAAGTCCAGTAGAGCAGCTCTCTCCAGGCGAGGACAGGAGGGAAGAGCTCACGCTGACCACAATCCCCAGACTCTTCTCCCCCAAGGAGCCGCTCCTCACCCAGAACCCACCAGCCCTGGCCCAAGTCCTTGAGGGCCCCTGGGGGCCGGAGCCCTGGCTGAGCAGGAGCACTCTCAGGAGGAGGGAATGGATGGCCCCACGGAAGGGAGGTGGCCCCAGAGGGCAGGCGGTGGCCTTGGGGGACTTCCAGCTCTGACCCAGGGCAGCTGGGGAAGCCATAATATCCCCACCCCTGGCCTGGCAGGACTCGTGTGGCAGACAGGAAGAGGAAACCCTCTCCAACACAGGCTGGGAGGGACAAGGCACGATGTAAAGCAGGGCAGTCTGTGCCTCATAAGCCAGCAGTGTGGGCAGGGGGAGACAGGCTGGGGACAGTGAGGGGAGGTTAGGCTTCCAGTCTGAGTTCCAGGCCTGCCAGGCATTCAGGCAGCCCTGGCTCAGGGCAGAACCCACAGTGCCTCTAAAGCACAATAGCAGAACCCAATCCCAGCCTGAAGCAGGTGTCCGAAAGCTTGGGGAGGGCCTGAGCTGCCGGCCCAACACTCCTGGAGGGAATAGACCCTGGGGGAGGGAGGCCAAGACACCAGAGCCTGAGCAAGCTTCTTGGCACACACCCCAAAACCTACGTGCAGGTGCATCTTGGGTATCGACACCAGCGGGGCCTGGGGGCCACCGACAGGACAGGCACCATTCACATGCAGGCACCACCCCGAATCAGGCTTCCCCTAGGGGCCGGGCCTGGGCCCCATTTCCCACTGGAGGCCCCCATGGTCCACTCTTGGATGAAATCTCTGATTTCTCCACGACAGGATAAATCAAATTACCCGAGACTCATTTCAGAGTCAATATTTTTCACGGATTTAATTGTAAGTGACAGATACATAACGCCGGCAAAATCGGTTTACCGTGGGCAGTTCGCACCATGCGCCCGAGACTCCCCCTGGGCATGTGGCAAATTGATATGCAAACCCGCGGCCGTCCGGAGGGCCCCCTCTCCGGGGAGCAGGTGGAGAAACACTTTTCTATTGTACGACTCTGAGCCCAGCTCCATTAGGCGAGAATCGATTCTTTTATTCCCCGACAACACGAACAAAACTATTTCATTTCCAAACGCCACCGCCAAGCAGACGAGAACGTGCACTTCCCGGTAATTTTTGGCAATTTTTTTTCCAGCGTGAACTAGCCGCCACCTCAGGAGCCAAATGGCTTCTGCAGGTTCAAGTGGATTCTTAGCGGGAAGGAGCTGCCGGAGGAAGCCCATGGCCCGCCCCAGACATCTGCCAGCTGCCCTCTCTGCAGGCGGTGCTGACCCCAGAATCAGGCTCACAACCAGGAAGGAGGACCACACCAGCCTCCCGGGGAGGGACGCAGCAGCCCCATGGTGAAGACACCGGCCCTTCAGCCCTCCCCATGCTACCCCGTCCCAGTGCCGGGCCATTGTCTGTCAAGAGACACCTCTGTCGTTATCACAGAGGAAGTGACAGGGTCTTACAGCAAGCTTCTCCCCTAAATGTTCACTTATTACAAAGCTCCACTGAATAGCTGCCTGGCAGGGGGAGAAAACACATTCTGTTTTTTTTTTTTTTTTTTTTTAAAGGGGGCTTCCAGCTCCTGGCAGGGGAGGGGGGAGGGGCGCTGCACCGCACCCACCCAGGGAGGGATGTCTTTTTTAATACCACAATGTGATGAATTATCTTAAGTAGCACATTAATGTCAGAAACGAAACGTAATCTAACTCCTTTTCCGTGACAGTATTAAACGCCTTTCAGGAGGCATTTCTGACGATGTGGCATTAGTGCTAATAACACCCAAAGAGCTGGGAGGGGCATAGTGGGATGCGGGGAGGACGGATGGCTGGTGGCCAGGGTTCCTTGTGTCTGGGAAGGCACTGAGTGGTCCAGACAGGGACGGGGCTGTGTCTGCCACAGAGAGAAGGGAGAAGCTCCCCAAGGTCAGCCTGAGAGGTGGGGAGATGGGAGCTGGCCCCTGGGGAATACAGCCGTAAGAATAAGGGCAGTTCAGAGCTGGGGTGCCCACTAGGGAGCTGGTAGCCCCTCAACCCCTCACTCCACCCACTTCAGATGATTCAAAAGGCTGAGTGACCAGACCCAGGTCAGAGCCGGGGATCCCAACACAGCTCTGCACCCCCTGTGGCCAGAGCAGCAGCATCCTGGCCCATAGGACCCCACACACTCTGTCTTATGGGTGGGAGGACACCGGGTGCCCAAGCCAGCCAGACCCAGGCCCAAAACCCAGGGTTAGGCCACATGCCTGCCATGTGAAACCACTGGAGAAATAGTGTGCAGCGAAACCACTGGAGAAATAGTGTGCAGAGGGCAGGTACACACGGCAGGCCATCCACCTTCATACCATCCAGTGGTACCTGAGAGGCAGGTGACCTCACCAGGTAGGGGCACTGCCTTGCCCCTGACCTCCAGGCTGGGCAGAGCCTGCCACTCCAGGATATAGCACCATCTGACTTGGAGTCTCTAATCCACAGAGTGTCCATGTCAGAAGGACCCAGAGATGGCCAGGCGTCCAACCAGTCCCCACCTTGCCACAGACATGGTGACTAGGGTCAAGAGGGGAAGAGTGATCGATGCAGAGCCTGGCAGCCAGAGGGCACACAAGGTGGACACCGGAGCTGGGCAGGTCAGAGGCCAGCACCACGCTCCCAGCCTGGTCATACGCCCCACCCCCCACTAGACACATACATAGCTACATACAGCCACCAGCCTGGCACAACCCCAACAGCCTTAGCCCCAGGGTTGGTCAAAACAGCCAGTTCCACCCCACGTCCTCACCTCACCCCACAGGCCAGCCCAGGGCCACCTGTGCCCCACAGTGGTCACTCCTGGAAACAACCTCCCTAGGAAACCCCAGAGCAACTGCCCAGGGGTGGGGGCCCCAGGTACAGCCACTTCGTGACTCTCCCTGTAGCCAGTTTGCTCCGACCCCCTCCCCTCCCCCACCCGTGGCTCTGCCACCTCTGGAACTCCAGTAAGAACCCAAGCTGCCTGAGCAGCCAGGAGGCTTTGGGGGCTGGATCCATCCCAGGCATGAGTGCCCAGGAGGTCCCCAGGGGTGACAGGATGAGGGAAGGAAGGCTTCCCAGGCTGTGCACCAACTGCAGAGGTGGGAGTGTCAAGCAGGTCCTCGCCATGACCGGGGGAAGGACGCCCCCTGATAGGGCTGCACAGACAGGCTCTCACTGGAAGGCAGTGGGGAGAGGCCCATCATGGAAGGTCCAAGGACACAGGCCCCCTGCCAGGGGTCTCCAGTGTGTAAGCACAGCTTCCTCTCCAGACCTTGCCACTGGGGGCACTTTCAGCCTGGGAGGCCAGGGACAACTGAGCCCAGCCAAGCGGTGGGGGCAGAGCCCAAGGCCTCCTCCTCAGAGTCCCAGAGACCCCCAGCAGTGCCAGGGTGGATGGTCCAGCCCCACACTCTCATGGCCCCGGAGCAGGCATGGAGCAGGCAGAGAGTCAGGGAAAAGCACTCAGAGGCACAGTAGGGATGCGGGGTCCAATTCTCACCCCCCAGAGGCATGTGGCTCTGTCTCTCCACCCTCACTTCATCACTCAAGAGCCCGGTGCACACACAGCCCCCAGTAGGCAGAGGGCCCATTGACTGGGGCCAGTTTTTTCCCCAGCCTTGGAGTGGGCAGCCCAGACAGAACCCACAGGCCCCAGGGGCAGAGGACCTGGGGCAGCCAGGAGCTGGCCAGCTTGTCCTGTCGTCAGTCACAGCCCTTGCCCTCTCCAGACCTCAGTTTCCCCAACTGAAACAAGGCAACCTCAACCAGCCCATCACAAACACCCTCCCCCCTTTTCCCTGTGACTTGAGAGCTGAGAGTCCGCAACCTGTCCCTGCCCACCTCAGGGTGTTGTCCCAGAGGCGCTGCGGCAAAAGGCCCCCTGGTCAAGCCCACCCCCTCCTCCCACAAAGTCCCCCAACCTGGCTGTCTCCCCAACACTGCCCTGGGACTCGTGAGGATACGTGACTCCCCACCCATCCCCGCAGCCTCTTGGAGGGTCCCTGCTGCCCTCTGAGCAGGGTACTGCTCCCCTGGCCTCTGTCTCCCCATCTGTATGTCTGCTGACCACCCTCGCCCAGCCTGGGAAGAGGAAATGGGAGCCCCTCCACCCTCCTTCTCAGACACCCCCTGGCCTCCATCCCCGACGGCTGCCCTAACTTGGGGCTGGGCCTACCTTTCCGATGCTGCTGGGGTTGTCCTTGGACTTGGAGGCGGCCCTGAGCAGGCAGGGGGGCGCCGGGGGCGGGCACAGCTGCAGGACCCCGCTGAAGTCAGTGGGGTAGGTAGAGGTGCCACGGGTGGCTGGAGGCGGTGGCGGGTGTGGCTTCTTGCGCTTGGAGGCCAGGCTGAGCTTCTGTGCGGCCCTGGGAAGGAGAGCAGCAGGCGCTCAGTGGCACCGGCAGCCATCTTTGTCCTTCCCTCATCCCCGTCCCCAGCCTGCGCGAGACTCCAGATCTCTCGCCCTCGGGCTGCACTGGCCACTGCCAGGAGATGAGACCCAGGACACACGGCCAGAGTGGGGTCTGGCCTCCTGTCTGCAGGCCAAAGGCTGTGGCCGGAGCTTCCACAGGAGCATCTCCCTGCGCTCCACCCCGCATTCGAGCCAAGCCGAAGGCAGAGGGTTCAGCAGCACAGGCCAGGCGCCCCTTCCTGCACACATGGCCCTCCCCACAGAGCCTAATCCCCGGCTGGCAACGAGACAAGTCTGGCCAGACAGCCCAGGCTGCAACTGGCATGTTGCCATAGTATCCCTGTGCCTCAGTTTCCCCATCTCTGAAATGGTAGGGCATAAGCCCTGGAGGCCTTGGTGTGGTCCTGATGTATGAATGCATTCAAGGCACCCAGCATGGTGCCCACATACAGAAGGAGTTCCATTAATGCTGCTATCATAACTACCCGGTCCCCCAGGCCCTGGGTCGGAGGCTGCCTTGCCCTCCCTTACACCAAGGGCCCAGATCTGTCCTGGAGGTGCCACCCTACTGCCCAGCCACCCTCATCACCAGGCCTCTACTGCTGCTGTGGCCCCAGCCCAGTGACATGCCTCCCACCCACAGCTCAGCCTGCACATGTCCACCAGGAAGCTCGCAGAAATGCAGAGTCTCAGGCAAACCCCGAATACAGAGCCTTTGGGGTAAGGCTGACACCCAGGCCTTAACACGCCTTCGAGGGGATTCTGACGCACATTTGGGAGCCTCTGGGTGACACCCAGACACACACACACAGAGACACACAAACACACACACACACAGAGATACACACAAAACACACAGTCACACAGACATACACACACACACAGAGACATGAACACACACAGACACAGACACACAGGTGCACACAGAGATGCACACAGAGAGAGACACACACACACACACAGAGACATGAACATAGAGACACACAGGCGCACAGAGACACAGGGGCACAAACACACAGAGACACACACACACATACACACAGAGACACATGAACATACACTCACACAGAGCTACACAAGCACACAGACACAAAGACAAACTCACAGAGATACCCAGAGAGACACTCACTCACACACCACACAGGCCCACCCCACCCGAGGCCTTGCTCATAGAACCCTGCTGCTGGGAACATGCCCAGGGGCCTCCCTGTGCCACTCCTTCTCCAGGGTGGGTTTCTCTGTGGCCCCCCACCCCTTCCCTGAGGGCCCCCAGACCCCCATGCATGTTCTGCCACAGGCACCCCAGAGCCCCCAGCCCAGCC
>NW_007247131.1:408737-433351 GCF_000164805.1 Carlito syrichta
CCAGCCCAGCTCATGCCCCGCTACCAGACACAGCACCAGGCATCAGGGGTGAGGGAACACACACACTGGTGGCCTTGGTCGAGCTCTGGCCCTGGGCTCCCCTTTCAAACCATAAGTGCCTCCGAGGGGGCAGGTGGCCAGGTGCCACCCGGCTAAGGGCTGCATGAACGCGAATGGGGTGTCCCCCATCCGGCCTGGGCTCCTCCTCAAGCCTGACTGGCCCCGCCCTTCCCCTCCCAAAGCCTGAGGGCGTCTCAAGCCTACCTCGGACCCTGAAAAGGACCCAGCATGGCGGGGCCTGCACCCAGGAGCCAGCCCTCCTACCGCAGGCAATCCGCCGCTGGCACTTGCTAAACTCCTCATCCTTAATAGGAGCTGTCTTTTAAGAGACCCCAGGGACGGCGTTCCTCCTAGTGAGGTGTCATTGTGGAAAATAAAAGTAATCTACGATGCATGGAGGGTCCTCAGCAGAGCAGGGGTGGGCGAGGCAGGGGCGGAGGAGTGAGAGTCCCAGGAACAGAACCCCAGGCTGCCCAGGTGTCCAGATGCCTGCAGGCATGGGGAGCCCACAGCCTCGGGTACTTGGGTTCCTGGCCGCAGCTGGCCACAGCCATGGCATCACCATCCCAAGGGCCAGGGCCTGTGTCTGAGACCCTCAGATCTCACATGGTGTCAGGAACAGCCCCCCAATACCTCACCTGAGCCATGTATTTGTAAACCTGGAAAACTGCCTTCCAGGGCGTTCCTTGTCCTCATTTGTCCAGGATCACATGGCAAAGCAGCGCAGGATGGAAGCCAATACCGTCCCTGGGCACCAACTGCATGTCTGTCCACAGAATGAGGAGCCCAAGAAAGAAGGGACTTCTTGGAAGTGCCACCATGCCCCAAACTGCAGAGTGACCCACCATGGGGAGCAGGGAGACAGGCGGGAGACAGGCGGGAGACAGGCGGGGCCCATGGAAGCCAGAGGCAGGCAAGGCTCCACCTGCCCGTCTAGAGCCAGGGACAGGAGCAGGCCTGGATTTTGTCAGAGTGTTGACTCCTGGGCTCTTCCCGCTGTCGCCCACTGCAGCCTTGGCCTGTGGTCCCGAGGACCCTCATAAAGGACAAGGAGGCGCCCTGGACTCATTTTCTCATCTGCAAATGGGCATGGTGACACCAGCCCTGGGCCTGGCCCAGCCCTCAAGTGGACAAGTCAGCAGACAGCCACGGCCAAGGCCTGAGCCAGCACCTCTTCTTCATTCCTTGTCCTCACCTGTTCCATACAACCAGGTCCTGCCCCCCCAGGCACCTCCCAGGTTCGGGTAGGGTCGGGTAACCAGCCAGCTCCTGCACTCACGCCCTCAAGCCTCCAGGGGACACGGAGGCCAGGGGTGGACCTGTAACTGACTGGCGAGGCATCTAGAAAGACCGGAGAGAGGTTGAGGCTGGAGCCTCAGGGCTGCAGAGGCCAAGGCCAAGCCAAGGCTGTGCCCCGTCAGCAAAGGGGCATGACCCACAGAGGCTCTGTCCCCTCCAGTAGTCATCTCAGGGTCCAGGAGCCTACAGCACAGACCTAGGGTGCACCCAGTCATGCAGGGTGGGGCACATCCAGCCCCTGGGCCGCATGGACAGCGCTGTGCTGGTGGCCTCTGTAGTTCTGCCAGCCCTGAGAGCCTGGAGGGTTACTCGCCAGGGGTCTACACCCCACGATCTGCCCTCACTTGGGGCACTCCTTCGCCCCCTGCCCAGCACTGATCCCCGAGGAGCTGGGAGCTGACAGGCTGCACCCCAGGCCACCTCAGTCTCCCAGCGCATGCTTCCATGGGCTCGTGTCACGAGGCACGACTCAAAGGCAAGACACCAATTAATGAGGCCCCGGAATATCACTTTCCCCTTTGATGAAACACAGGCACCGTGAAACTAGGACAAACTCCCATGAGACACGGCAACCCCCCGCCCCCGCCCCAGACAACTGCAGCTGGACCCGTATGGGCCTCAGGGGGTGCTGGGGTCCCAGGCCTGCCCTCGAGGACCCCTAGCCTCTCAGGGGCACAAACCTGGTCTCTGAGCAGTGGGGCAGGGATAAAAGGCAGGGACCCGCATGGTTCAGTGGGGGGTCCACCCCACCCCAGGCTACAACAAAACAGGTGCCTTGCCCAGAAGCACAAACACCCCTGTGCTACTGGGGAGCAGCGGGCACTCTGGGGAGTAGGGACGCAAATCAGAGCGGCTAGGCTCTGAGGGGAAGACTTGGAAAAGCAAGCACTTCACTGGCAAACACAGCCTTCCCCATCCACACAGGACACCACCTCCAGGAAGCCCGCCTTGATACACCAAACTGGGCGCCCCCGCCCCGTGCCTCCTGCTACTATAGAAACCAACCCCCTCCCACCTGGTCAGTATGCATAGCCATGTCCCCACCAGCGGGGGCTCTGGGGACAGATGCTCACCCAGCCCAGGCCTGGCTCCCAGGAAAAGCGCAGAGCAGGCCTGGGAGAGAAAAGGAGAGTGGACATCCCCCGCAACCCCACAGCCCTCCCAGGCTCCCTGGCACTGGTCATCGATTCGTGGAAGCAGTGAGGGAAACGGTTTTGCCTTTTTATGAAGAAAAATCACCTGTTCCAAACAAGAAGAGGTAATTTCACAGGCAGTTGGCCTTGATGGCGAGGCCCTTAATTACTCCACACGGGCCTGTCCCGAAGGATGCAGGGATGGCGTAGGCTGGACTGTGACGAGGATGGTGGGCCGCACCTGCCCTCACCTTCACCCACTAGGGGGGCTGTCCCATCAGGGAACCAGGGCTGGGCCCTGCAGAGCCAGCAGCAGCTGAGGCCTGAGGCCAGCAGCCACAGCTAGCAGCCCCAATTCCCAGCCCTTCCGCAGCCGGCATGTCCCAAGTCACCTGGGACCTCCACCTGGAGGCCAGGAGGCCACCTCTCCAAAGAGCCCCGCCCACCTGGGTCTGCAAGGGCTCAGGCGCCCCTGGGAGCCTGTGGGCAATGCCCACCCTGGTCCTGCCCCTCTGCTGGGTGCCCGCCTGTCCACAGGCCTGGGCATCTGGCAGACACCAGGGGGCTCCACTGAGGCCATCATGGGTGGGTGCCATGGAGTGGGGCCCTCGTGAGGAGGCACAGTGAGGAGGCCACAGTGAGGAGGGCCGTGACAAGGAAGCCCCACCACTCCCCCCACCCCGAGCCTCCAAGGAGACGCCTTGCCAGCGGTTCTTCCCAGGACATCTAGGTTCAGGGGGCTGGGAGGTGACACCCCCTAGAACTGCCGAAGGGACCTCCTGGCGCTGGTGGAAAGGCCATGAAGAGATCCAGAAGTGGCATCACAGTCGCCAGG
This sequence comes from Carlito syrichta, assembly GCF_000164805.1. Classification (NCBI taxonomy): domain Eukaryota; kingdom Metazoa; phylum Chordata; class Mammalia; order Primates; family Tarsiidae; genus Carlito; species Carlito syrichta. The sequence continues at coordinate 412,065 of NW_007247131.1, forward strand.
GTCTCTGGAGAAAACCTAGTCCTGGGGCCCCTTGCTGGGGAGGGCACACGGAGCTCCATCACCTGGCTGGGCCAGTGTGGGTGTGCAGGCCTGTGCTCTCTACACCCCGTGAGCATGAACAGGGTCCGGGGCACCCAGGCACCCTCATGACCCCTCCACACCTCAGTTTGCCCATATGGAGGTGAGAAGTGCAGAGGTCCCTGGAAGGATCAGGGAAGGCCTGAGGCTCTGCCCAGGACAGAGGTGCGGCAGGGGTCGTGGCAGAGCCAAGACTGACCTCAGGACTGCGTGATTCAAGAACCCACCCCATTCTGCCCATTCTGTCTCCCCATGTTACTTGCCAGACTCCTACTCGAAGCCCCATGGCCCAAGCACTGAGGGGCCACTCTGCTCTGGCCCCTTCACGGATCCCACACCGCCGTCAAAGGCTGCTCCACAGAGGCACCGCACGGCACCCCCAGCCTGCAAACCTCCTAGGGGCAGGGCCTGGGATAGGGGAGTTCAGCTCCTCCAGGTCCACTGTGGGGGTGGGAGAGTAAGGATGGGAACACAGACAGATGCTTAGCACAGGGCAGGGGCTGAAGCTCCATCGGCTCAGTGGACTCGGGACAAGGCTCTTCCCTACTCTCAGCCACAGCCCCCACTCCCCCGCCTTAAAATCAGGGAGGGGATGCACAGTCACACCCTCCAACCCAGCCCCGATGGCTGAGGGCATTGCAGTCCCACAGAGCAGGTCTCCCCCACCGACCAGGCCCAAAGACCACCGCAGCCAGAACACCCACCCCCGCAGCCTGACCTGCCACCCGCTGTGGCCTTCAGGAAGCTGCTGGGATTCAGGGTGTCTAACAGGCTGGAAGTAATGGCAGTGGCAGCACCCCACCCTCCCCCCACAAACCTGCCTCTCGTCCCCCCAGCCTCTGAGCCTGTTTCTATGGCAACTTCCCAAGGTCAGCAGGCAGCACAGGCAACACGGGCCTCGGCTCCCAGACAAAAGGCAGCAGCACCGGCTCTGCAGGGACTCTGGGTCCCCGGTGAACCAGGCTGGGGGGCCAACACCCTGACCTGCACAGCCTGGGGACAGATTCCCCCCAGGACATGGGGGGCTCGGCACAGGGGCAGACACTTGGGGCCACTGGAGCTGTTCCTTCTTTGCTAAACGTCTCAGTCTTTCAAATCCTCCCACCAAGCACAGCCCAGAGGAGCACGGCCACCAGGGCCACGGCCAAAGCCAGCAGAGAGGTCCTTCCCAGCGGGACAAAGCAGGCCGGGTGTGGCCGGCCCCCATGGATCTGCCCCCGCTTGCTCCCTGTCCCCTGCTGACTGCTGATGGATATGGAGGGGGATCCCTGAGTGGGCTGGGCATGATACCAACCCGCCCTCACCCAGCAGAGACCACACGGGTCACACGCAGCGGCTGCTCGTGCTCCACCGCGTGGTGTGTCCATCAGCCCAGCACACACAAGGCCCTAATCATATGCCCCGTCACTCTCCAATCAGGACATACAGTCCCCGCGGGCTGGCGCTGATAAGGCGCCCTCCACCCTGGCTGCCCGCATGTGATCCATGGACAAGCTTATCAGCACCCGCATGGGGCTGCTAATGGGACAGTGACCCACGGCCCGGCCTGCCATTACCACTCATTACCAAGATTACATCCTGTAATCCACAGTCTCACACCACTGGCGGGGGTGGGGGGGCTCGCCAGTCTCGGCAGAACCAAGGCCCTGTGGGGGGCTGGGTAGGACTGTTCATGGCAGGACACAGTCCTGCAGGCACCTAGCTCCTACAGGCTCACCCCTACCCTCACTCACACTGCTCCCTCTGCCTGGGCACCATATCCACCCTGGCTGATATCCCCAGGACCAGGACCTGGTGTCTGCAGGCCCCAAGCTAGGCATCTCAAGAGCCCAAAGCGGGGCACCTCAAGCTCAGGGCCTGAAACAGGAGCCCCACGACATGAGACATGGCCACCCCACCACAGGATGCTCCTGGCTCCTGGTAGAGCTAGACCTGCCGCCCACGAGCTCTGCTGGGCTGTGGCTGTCCACCAACAGAGAGGCAGCGGTAGGCAGGGGTCCCTCTAGCCCCTGCAGCCTTCTCCCCAGCCCCCGGCCCCATCCCTCCCCTTGTGTTCCCTGGCTGCTGGAACTCCCCTGAAGGTCAGCTGTGTCACCTCCAGGAACCCAGCCCGCGCCAGCCCAGGGCAGGCCCTGATGTCCACGGTTGCAGAGACATTCACCTACCATACCTCGAAATGGCTCTGTGAAGAGGACCCCAGCTGAAAGGGGAGGAAACTGAGGCACAGAGAGTTTCCATGACTTGCCCACGATTGCACAGCTCTGAACGGTTAAGGACAGAGCTCCAACCCAGGCAGGACCCTGCCCCTGACCCCACGGCCTCTCCCTGGCAGTGTCCACACCTACGGGACAAGCACCATCTTTGCACGGGGTCTAGGAGGCCAGCTAAACCTTTGCCAAAAGCAGCTCAGCAGCTGTGAGCACTTATATCCACTCAACTCAGAGACCGACAAGGCCACGGGGCCTCCCAGGAACAGTCCACCGCCTCCAGAGCCAGGAGTCGAAGGCCCCCACGCCCACCCACACACAGTCACTCCAAAGCTGCTGTCCAGACGTACCTTATAAAGAAGGAGGCTGCGGCCGAAGGGCCTGTGGAGCCCCCAGCCGAGGAGCCCGGGGCTGGGGTGATCAGGGCTGACGTGCAGGCCCCAGCGCGGCCCCAGGCCTTCGACAAGCCATCAGGGCCCGCCATAGGGGACCCGTCTCGGACTGTGTCTGCTACTGCCACCGCAGCCACCGCCGCCTCTGCCTGGAGGGAAGGAGAAAGTCCGTGTGAGGAGCAGGTGGGTGAGCAGAGAGGCCAACTGCCCCGAGGCCCAAACCCACAGGACCCAGCCAGCATGACAGGGAGGACCAAGGAGTCGGGGCTGGGGGACAGGGCCAACGGGAAAGGCATGAGGACCAAGGTCCTGGCCCTGGGTATGTGAGTAGTCTGCCCGGCAGAGCCCTGTGCAGGCAGAGGTGGACACAGACCACCCGGAGAGGATGTCCCACCCCTCCCCCTTCAAGCTCCAGGAACACAGGGACCACAGCAGCCACGGTAGTTGGACACGAACCCCTACACCCCTCTCACCCCGGGGCCATCTGGAAGCCCCACAGGCATAATTAGAGAGGAAACCACAATAAATATTTGGCAGGAGCGCTAATTGCCCCACGTAGGATAACATACATGCTCCCGCAGTGTGAAATACTACTCTGGCATTTCCAACTAATTAGCTAAAATAAATTCCAGAAAGGGAGACAGCCTCAGCGCACGTAATTCAATGCCCCAGGACAGGCCAGCAATTCGAAGCCTCTGCAGATCACATTCACACGCACATGTCGGCCCTGGACCCTGAGCTGGACTGGCCCTGGGTGGGGTGCGGGGATGCAACCAACCCCAGGCAGCAGGCCTCAGCCTCCCACCCACAAGGGCCCACTGCTCCCAGCCCTACCAGGGTCCCCTGGGCACCAGGGGCACCAGCTCCACTCAGCCCAAGCATCCAGTCAACAAATACCACCCGAAACATCCTCTGTGCCCAGGCTGGCAGAGGTCCCTATGCTGAGAGGACACAGGGTTGTGAGGAGCCCAGCGGTGGCTCTGGAGTGCCCAGTCTCCCCAGGGTCTCCCAAGTGGCCCAGGCCAGAGGCCAGGCATGACATGTCAACAGAACAAGCCACCCTGGGCCCCGGGAGGAATGTTCCAGAAGAAGACCTGGCTGCCCCAAGGCAGCTTCCCTCTTGGCCACAGTGGAGGGTCGTCCTGCCCAAGCCACGGCCAGCACTCACTTTTAAACCCCTCTTGGGAAACGGAACAGAACACTGTCTGAAAAGGAAGCTGAGCACCTCCCCACCCCGCAGCCCCTGGAGCACCGACCACTCCCCCGGGCTTCAAGGACAGGTCAGTAGCAGAAAAGGGCGAACCTGAAAAAGCAGGGTGAACCTGGAACCGCTCACCAGCACTGAGCCAGCACATCCCACATCCCACCACCTGCCAGCAAGGCAGAACTCCTACAGAACCCTCCAAACCCGGCCTGACCAATCCTCACCTTCTCTATGCCACTCCCTCACCTCAAGTATGAATGCCCTTTTTTATCACTCAATATATGTGTTCCCTGTGAAAGCCCTAAATTCCTTTGCTGAGCAAAGTGTGGTAGGACAGAGTTAATTTTAAAGTGATGAGACGACCACCCGGGCCTGAGCTCCAGGGAGCAGAGCTGAGCCTGGCTGAGCACCGGGGTGGGGGTGCATAACTGGCAGCCCACCTGGTACCTGGCTGGCCTCCAGCCCCGTGATGACACCACCATGGGGACCATACTTGGCACCTGGGCCAGGCCCATCACGCCACTCACTGAGGCACCAGGACACCCTGCCTGCCCGGCTGGACACAAATGACCAAGGCTGCAGGGGTCACAAGGAGACAGAGCTGCCGCCCCATGACCCTGCAGGCCCCTCCCCGCTCTCCCACGGTCCCAAGCCACCCGCGTCTCCACCTCCAGCCAGAAGGTTCCAGCCCACAACGCTGCAGGCCTGCGGCCGGGCCTCCCGCACTGACCTGTCTCAGGAGTCCCGCACACGCCTCGGCTCCACCGTCCCACGCACGCGCTGCCGGGACAGGCTCCGTCCCACGGGACGGCCACGGCCGATTCCTGGCAGAAGCAGAGCCCAGGCATGCGAAAAGAAGCCATCTGGCGAAGCGAGAGCCGGGGCGGGGGAGGGCGGCGAGAGGGAAGACCACAACACGAGGGGAGCAGAGAGGGGGTGGGCGGCCGAACAGAAGATGTGATGGAGGGCGCCACAGCAGCAACGAAAGGAAAGCGAGGAGAGAGCAGCGCGTGAGGCGGCGGCCCGAGCACAGCCCAGCGGGACCCACCCAGGCGGCAGCCTTCCCAGAGAACCTGCCAACCTCAAGGAACACTGGGGTTCCGTGGAGCACACTTTAGGAACCACCACACCGGCCCACTTCCCCCCCAAACCAGAACCCCACGTCTGTAAAATGCTGGCGCATGGGCGACACCCACCCTTCCTGAAAGATGACAAACACGTCACCAGGTGCTGTTCAGCTCAGGGCTAAACACAGATGCCAGCCTCACCCACGCATGGGGCGTGGGGCACCATTCCGCGGGCGTGTGTCCCCATCTCCAGAGCCTCCTCGGGGCAGCTCCCCACCCCCGGAGGCTCCAGCCTCATCACTCAAAGAGCTTACAGGCATGGACAGCCCCCAGCTGGGAAAGTCCCACCCCTGCCTGGGCCTGTCTGGCCCTGAGGGTTCTCTGCAACCTCATGTGGAGAGGGCACCATTCTATCCACCCTCCGCTCTGCGGGGAGGTAAACTGAGGCCTGCATGGGGGCCCCAGCAATGGGTCGGGGAACAGAGAGCCCGGACGGAACCCAGCCAAAGCTCCCCGTATCCCAAGCATCCAGCCTGAGGGCAGGGGGGTACCCACCAAGTGCCCAGCACAAGGAATGCAGGAACCCCCAAGCTGGTGCCACCCAACCACTGTGGGCAGAGGGACCCTGGCGGAGAGACCAAGATGACTTCCCACTCCGAATTTCAAGGCCACAGCAGCACCTCCCACGAACCTCTCCATCCTCTCCAGTAGGCCAGGCCTCCACTGCACCACCTCTCGGAGCCTAGCCTGTGTGCTGTGGACTCAGGAAGGCTTGCAGGGCCCCTCGGCGTGGTAGCATCCACCCTCCTCACTTGACTCCCGTCCGATGCCCTGGCCCATGTCACCTTCTGGTCCTCCTCACTGGTCACTGGACTGCCCCTTGGTGGGCGTCCACTGAGGGCTCAGGAGGCCAAAGCCTCCGTCTCATGGCATCTGGGTCTAAAACAAGCTGTGGTTCACAGTGTGTCCCAGGCCCTGGTGGTCCCTGATGGCAAAGCCTGGCATACGGCAGTGGGGGGTGACCCTCATGACCACTCTCCAGTGTTCTCAGGGCAGACTAGGCAGGGCACAGACCCAGAGCCTAGCTCTGGCAACCTCTGGCCTCCATAGTAGCAGAGCTGCCTCCACCCAACAGTCTGGAAAGAACTGCTGGCCAGCCCTGCTGGGCAGGTCCACACCCCAGAAGTATCACTGGCACTCAAGATGTGAAATGTCCCAGGGCCTGCCTATGGCTTCTGGGGCCCCGGGAGCCTGGGTCATCCACTACCCCTCCGAGAACCAGCATTCCTGCCAGGCCCAGTCACAGTCTCCAGCAACCGTCACCAGGTCTCAGCCTAAATAAAGGCGTCCACCCCCCTCCTCTGCGTGCCCTAGAACAGAGGGGCTGCAGCCTGCCCTGTCCCCCCCTGCTGGTCACAGATCAATGTCTGCCTCAAAACAGTCCCTCTGGCAGCATGGCCGGTGGCCAGCGGGGGTTCACAGTGTGTCTCTCCAGGAGAACCCAACTCTGCATCCGGCAGGCAGCATCACCATTCCAGTTCTACCCCCAGAGATCAATGCTGGGCAGGGAGCACCCTGGAACACTACTCATGGCTCTAATCATCGACCCGCTGATCGCCAGGGTTGCTGTCTAATTATAAATCCATTCCTGCCCACCCCGACACATAAACCTGGGAGAGGGTGCCTTAAATGCCCATGTTTTATGATGTGCTGGCCACCGGCAGAGCTGCCCAGCAAGAGGCCAGTGACCCCTTCCCCGCAGCTTCCATCCCATCCCGCGTGGAGGCATCAAGACCACCAATGCCGGCTTTGCTGGATCTGCTGTCAGACACACGGCTAGGGACAGGCTGGCGATGGGGCCTCCTGGGCCAGGGGGACGGAAGGAGGAGTGAGGACATCTGTGCCCCACCAGCCTGGGTCTTGGGTCTAAAGCTCCCCTCCAGATCCAACTCAATACCACCTCTACCAGGAAGCCAACCTGCTCCCCACTCAGAGCTGACCTCTTGCTTCTTGGCTACACCAGAGAGTTAATAACCTGAGAGTGTGGTGCCAAAGCCAGGAGTAGCAGGCCACTGTGGGATCGTCGCACCAGCTGGTGGCCAGTGCCCCTGTGCACCCTGACCCCAAGGACAGGGCGACCTGGGAAGCCCGGGCCTCAGCCACCAGCCCCAGGGATAGCTCCCACCTGCAGCAGGACTCCACACCCAGACACTGTCTCCCAACCCAGTGGGGCCAGCATGCCCGGAGGTGGGGCAGGGTCTGTCCTGCACCATGTGGGATCTGCAGTCTCCCTGTGCCTCTCTGTCCACCCCAGGAAACGTCACTAGGCCTGGAGACAGAGGGAGACAGCCTGCCCGTTTGGAGGCACCATCACGGAGCAAGCTTATGAGACAGCTCCATGGTGCCCGGAGCATGTGGAGAGCAGAAACTCGGCTTTCCCAACTGGCCACAGACCCAGGGATCCACAGGGCAGGCAGGGAGCCTTCTCCATGCAGCCATGCACAACTGTGCAGCACAACCAAGGGTCTGCTGTCCCCTCACCTACCCCTGCCCCATCCCCACCGGTCTGCGCCCCCCATACCTCCACACCAGCCACTCCCTCTGCCGGGAAGGTCCTTTCCACCCAGTATGCCTTGCAAACCTGGATCTCCAGAACAACAGGCATAGTCAGCCCTGTGCCTGCAACCTCCATTCTCACAACAGGGACACAGTTCCCCAGAGAAGATACACCCATGTCGGGCAGGGTTTGTGAGGAGCAGCTAATGTGCCCTCCGGGGAAGGCCCGCCCCGGGTCCCGTCGCAGCTTCCCCAAACCCTGAATAACTCCCGCCAGCGACCCCACAGCCCGACCCCACAGCCCACCCTCTCCTGACCCTCCGTCCTGGGACCCCTTCTCCCAGATGGAAATCCTGGGGATGCCGAAAGCACTTAGGAGAGAGGACTTCGCCGCAGGGCCCCACACCTGCCCAGGGAGCCAGGCTTGCTGCTAAGAGGACAGCCCCAGACACACACCAGGGTCCCCCTGGTGAGCCCCGTGTGGAGGGAAGGTTTGAGGCGCATTCTCCAATCAGTCAACTGAGTGAAGGCAGCGCCCCAGAGGCCAGGCCCATCATGGAGGCGGGTTTGAACCCCTGCTGTCCCAGCAGGCCTCAGCCTTTGCTCCAGGCTGTGTCGCCTGTCCACATGGCGTGTCCGTGTCACCTAGGCCGTGGCCCTGGGGGTGGCCTGGCATGGCGGGCTTCTTACAGAGACACCCCTTCACCCCAGCCCCAGGGATGCAGGTCTGTTTCATTCCTGGAGCCCTGGAGGACCCGTCAGCCCACAGCTTCACTAGGGGTCTCTGGAGCAAGGCTAGCCAAACAGTCCCCAACAGTGGCTCCTGGGGATGCAAGAGCGTCCTGCCCCCCCGCCCATCCAGGGAGGAGCACATGTGGGGCCCCAGGAGTGTCCGAGGACCCCCGACACCCACAGCACCCTCCCGCAGAGGCCACCGAACTGCAGGCACCCAGAGGTAGACAGAGACCCTGGAGAGGAGCCCCGTTCAGACCAAGCTACCGCCAGCCCCGCCTGGCGGTCCCAGAAGGCCAGCAGTCCCCCAAGCCCCCAACCCTGCCCAAGACACCTACCAGGCATGAGGGCGGGAGGAAACTGTTGACCCGAGAGACACTCCACATGCCCTCCAGGCACTGCTGGGCCTGGATGGTGACGGTGCTCAGTGCCCCTCCCAGGCCCGCTGGTGCCACCGACACCTGGACGCTGGGCCCAGGAGGCCAGGCCAGCCCCTTCATCCTGTCAGGGACCGCCCTGCCCGGCTGCCTCCCCGCTGGGCCCACTGGGCCTGGAGTGTCCTTCAGGCTCGTCACGGCACCAGCACCGGGGGCGGTGGGGCCTCCGTGCGGGGTGTCCGGGTCCTCATGGCTGGCAGGGCCCTGCAGCAGGTGCCAGGCCTCCCGCGTGAGCTGCTGCAGGTGTGTGGCACAGACGTCACAGTGGCGCTCGGCTTCCGGGCGGCAGGCAGGCAGGGCCCCGGGTGCTGGGAGCTTGTCGAGGAGCAGGGCTGAGAGGCAGGGATCCTGAGGACAGGAAGGGACAAAGCCACAATCAGTGCTGGGGCCAGCCTCCCGCACCTCACCCTTCGTGATGGCGCGCACTCCGGTGGCAGCTGCGGTGCCATCCGTCACTGATCAATCAGTCCCGGCTGCTTCACCAGCATGAGGGAAGGAAAATAACGATGGGGGCTGAGCAGGAGGCTCGAGGTACCCTTGCTGATGGCCCACCACCCCACGTCGCCCCCCCCCCCCCCCCCCCCCCCCAATCCACGGGCTTTTGGCTCCCTGACGACTGGACCGCCATCAGCACAGGCAGCCAGCCGAGGGAGGACCAGCAGGCTGGCGAGAGGCAGGTCCTCTCCAGAACCACCAGGGTCTCCTCACTCACACTCCCTCCTGCTGAGCTGGGGGGCTGGAACCTGCCCCCCACCCCCGAGGACCCGTCAGGATCAGGAGGAAAATGAAATCTGGGGCTGCTGTCCACACGTCCACAGAAGTCCCAGCACTCAGTGAAGCACCCAGAGGGCAGATGAGGTCATGCCAGAGAGGAAGACATGGGAGGTGTGGCCAGGCGCCAGCGCACCTCCCCCCACAGGTGGGAACGCCCCCTCGGGTCTGAGCTGGGGGACACATGAGCCCCCCTAGCCATGAGACTGGTGTCCAGAGATGGTTGAAAATAGGAGCCAGGGGAGTCCAGAGGAGGCTCCTCGCCCGGACTCAAGGACAGGGAGGGCTTCCTGGAAGAGGTGGCACCTTTCAGAAGGAGGAGGAGGAGAAGGAAGGAGACAATATGCAGAGCAAATCTCACCACGAAGGTAACTGCTGAGAGGCTTGCTCCTGTGGCCCTCTTGTGGCCCTTAACCGCCCCCACCAGGCTCTGTCTCTGCCCCAGTCTGGGGCAGCTCTGCAAAAGTCACGGTCTGAGCCAAGGCCAGCATCTGTCCTGCTCTGGTCCCAGCCCCACCCATTGGCATCTGTCTACCCTCCTCAAGGCTCGAGCCCCAACTATAGGGTATGTGGCCCAGCAGGCCCTGGAACAGCACCTGTCCAGCCCTGCTGTGGCCATATCCACCCAGGGCTTTTCCAAGCGCCACTCTGCCGGAGCTCGAGGACCCTGCCAGCAGGTCGACTCTGCCAGCCCCACTCCGTCCCCTTCACCCCAGCCTGGGCCTCCTTCCTGTCCTGGCCCCAAGGAGTTCCCTGCTCCATGGCCGGCCACGTGACCCCTAGGGGATTCCAGGCAAGACCTGGCTCCAATCCTGTTACCCTGGGCCACAAAAGGGACCACAGCCTCCTCAAACATGCCCACCTCTCAGATGAGGAAGCTGAGACCATCATCCCAAAAGGGTGTCTCACCCCACCCATGCTCCCTGTGCCTGTCCCATGGCCGGCTGGGCCCTCGGCCACAGGGTGACCAGTGCTCTCCTGTCCCCAGGACCGCCCCAGGCTCCCTGCAGTCATTCTCCCTAGGCAGGCCAGGTGGCATGAAAGGGTGACCCCCGCCGGGCCCAGCTGCCTGATGTATGGCCACTCCGGAAGGCCTGGACTTCCTCCAGCCAGGGCCACAGAGCTCTGAAGCGCCCGCCTGGCGTGTCTGGTCCCAATAAGCTGGTGCCCCCACGCCCTCCACGCCCCCATGGGAATTCGCTGAGGTCAGCCTTCAGAGGCCCAGCAGAGGGGGAGGGGCCCACCAGGGTCTGATGTGGCAGGCCCCTCCCTCAGCCCCGCCGACACAGCTGATGGACACGCAGGCCCACACGCAGGTCCACATGTGGACCCCAGACGCCCTCGGGGACTGCAGCCACTGCCACCCGCCCGGCCCTGGCCTCAGTCCCCAGTCATAGGCTGAGGCACACAGGCCTGTTTTCCAGTCCCGACTGGATTACGCTGATTTTCCACGTGGCAGGAGGCTGCTGATGGAGCCAGCATGAAGGGGAAGGAAGCCCCCACCCACCGGAGCCATGAGCCGGGCTTGAGAGACCTAGACCCCCATCCAGCTCTAGCTCGGGCCTCGGGTCCAGCAGCCCCTTGCTCTGGGGCCTCTGGACAGTCCAGGAGGTCTCTGCCAGTCTTGTGGGCTTTAGGTCTCTGGAGGAGCCCCCAGCCCTCTGCCGCAGCCCTCCCCAGACTGCACAGCAGGAGGCAGGAAGGAAATTGGAGGGTAGAGCAGCAGAGGGACCGATGACCCGAGAATGCTCCAGCCCCCAGTGGCCTGGCCAAGCCGGAGGAGGCAGGGAAAAGGCGACAGGAAGCTACAGTAGCCCCAGCCCAGTGCCCCCCACCCAAGTCCCCATCAAGTTGGTCATTAGGAATTCAGGCAGCAGCTGCCAGGAAGGCCCAGCCCTACCCAGGCCTCAGAACATCAGGTGGGAACCATGGGGGTCTGCAGGGTGGGGTGGCCCATCCAGCTCACGCCTCCACTGAGGGGACAGCCCAAGGCTTCCCAGCCACCCACGCAAGTCAGCAGGCAGCCTGGGCTTCTGGGCCAGCACACCCTCTCCAGCAGCTGCCAGGCACCCCAAGTCCTACTCCACAGCATGCAACCCTGGAAGCCGGACCCCACGGTCAAAGATCACTTTTGGGTCATGCACCCCTCCCCGGGACCCAGTTCTGGGGATTCTCACCACGCTCACCCCAGCCAAGCAGTCTCCATGGGCCCAGTCTGATGCCCCAGCCCAGAGGGCCCAGCCAGATGCCCCAGGACCGGGCAGGGGCTGTCTCTCCAACTCTGGTCACATACTTGAGATGAGGCAGAGGCTAGAGAACCAGACAGACCAGCCTGGGCAGCACAGCACCAACTCTGAATGGAGCCCAGGGTCCTGGCCTTAAGCCCTGCATGGACCAGGCAGCCAGGCCAGGCACAGCACAGGGTAGAAACAGACCCATACCAGGCGGTCTAGGCCCTCGCTGCACGCCCGGGGCCCTCAGAACCACACTCCTCACTCCAGGGGACCCGAGGCCTCTGTCTGCCACATCAGCCCGGGGCCCAGCATGCTCTGGGGCTGCAGCAGGAGAGCCCAGATCCCCCGGCGACACCCCTGACTCTCATGCAGGGCTCCCAGGAAGAGCTCAGGGAAGGCACCTCTTCCGGGGGGCAGACACTGGTGACTCCAGGTCAGACACCTCGGGATGGTCTTCCCCATGAGCGGCCTCTCTTGGTCCCACACAAGGTCCTCAGAGAGACAAAGGTGTCCTGCAGCCCCGTCCACCCCCACACCACGGCACACCCCCCAATAGCAAATCCAGCCTGGGCCACTTCCTGTACCTTCCAAGATCTCTGTGAGGGCGACAGCCAGGCCAGGCCCCTCTGGGAGCCACAGACCCAAGCTCCAGAAGGGTTCTGGCATCCAGTTTCAGGAATTTGGACCCTTGGAAGCCCCAGCCACCAAGCCTGCCTGTCACCTAGCCCTCCAAAGCCCCATGCCTTCAGGAAGACAGTAATTACCCCACTGAAAAATATTACTTTTAATTTCCTCTTTATGGTCTAATTAAACAGATATTTTACTTGCATTTGGAAAATGTTTTTCTTCATTTGATTCAATTTAGCATCATGCACAGCCCACCTCCCTCCTCACCGCCTCCCCCCATTCCCTCCCCCCCAGCTCCCCGGCCACACGCCTGGGCTTAGGGAGCCTCCCCCCACTTAAAAATGATGACTTCATTTTTATTTTGTTTCTGCGTCTCTGAGTTGCCTTAAGTAATCCTTCCATTTTCTCCTGCCTGGGAGGCCCGGAGGGACTTTACCGGGGACGACTCCATTGTCACCACCGGGAGAGAAGTCTCCCAGCTCCAGAGTCCACCCAGCCACCCCCATAGGACAGACAAGAGCTGACCAGAGCACCCCCTCCCCCAGCTGAGGCTGCCATAGGGGGAGGGGAGAGGTCCTGTTCCCAGTTCAGAGAATCCAGGAGACCAGGCAGTGGCTGTGTGACACCCTCACTGAGCCCCCGTCACCCGACTCCGCAAAAGGGGTGCCAGCTCCCATGGAAGGACCTGGGCCCCGCCCCACCACACAGTCAGGCATGCATGTGTGGGCAGCCCAGATCGCGGACCCCACCGGCCCAGCCCCTCCACCTTGCCCTCCCTTCCCTTCCTAAACAAAGCGTGCTGGGCTGTGACCCCGTGCAGCCACTGCTTCCGGAGTTGACAACAGGTCCAGGAAGGGACCCCCGGCTGCTGGGCAGGTCCCGCTGTTGAGGATGTTCCATATCTCACACAGCCTGGCGGGCGGGGTTGAGGAGCCAGGGGCTGGACAGTCTAGCCTGGACACCGGCCGGTCACCCCTCGGCTGCCCCATGGCCTCCCACCCAGCGGACAGCTCAATGAAGGCCTAGACCTTCCCTGGTCCACTCACAAGGAGCCCTGGACCACCCCCATCCCGAGGAGCCACAGCTCTCAGGGGCCCTCGCCACCCAAGCCTTCCTCCCCCGCCTCAAGGGAGGGGAGCAGGGCACAGCCCAGCCCACCTAGCACCAGCCGGCACGCCATCCCCGGGGCCATGTACCCGCCACCAGCCCAGCTGGACAGCCCAGCACAGACAAGCTCATTGAGGCCCTCCTCCCCTCAATGGCCTGCCCTGTCCTCCACCCGATGCCGTGCTGGGTGCTAGGGCCCTGAGGGCTAAAGGAGAGATGGGCAAGATGGCCCCAGCGGGTGGAGTGACAGCAGGGCCAGCTCATCGGGACCTCTGAGGTTTAGAGGCATGCTCGGGCACTGCAGGGGCGTGAGGCCGCCCGGACCCTCCATCCAACTGCGCCGCAGGCAGCAGCCCCTTGGCAAGGCATAGAACACCACGGACCTCGGTCCTCTCATCTGCGCAGTGGGGCCAGGCACTGGCCTGGTGACCCAGCCAGGAAGGGGCGCATGCAGATCCAAATTATCCCCTACCTTCTAGCCAGGTGCAGGTGGCCCTGGAGACACCTGGAGACCAGAGCACACCAGGAGTCACAGGGCCAGGCAGCAGCCCTGCCCACAAAGCAGCCAAGGGCACCCAGGACCCCAGGGCTGGGGCCCGACCCCACTGCAACCCACCCAGCAGAGTTCCCACCTAGCCCACTTCCCGTCACCCTACCTGCCCCCCACAATGGTCTCCACATGAGCTCCAGGCACCCCCATCTCAGAGCTCTCCATGCGCCCACCCCTTGAAGAAGCTCACCCCATCTCCTGAGTTTAATTCTAATCAAGATCAAATGCTGTCTCCAGGAGGGCCTCCAGGAGGGCCTCCAGGATGTCCCGGCTGCGCTTGCCAGACCACAGCACTTGGCTTACAGGACACACTATAGAAGGAGAAGCCGGGGAGAGTCTGGCTTTGGGGCCATCGGCGTCACTCACAGCCCGGGGCCCCTCCTCCCTCCCAACCATGCCTGCGGGGATAGCTCAGTGGCACACACAGAGGGTCTGTAGTGCTAGGCCCCACCCCTCCCAGGTGTCCGGCTTCAGGCTCTCCTGCCCCACACCGTGCAGGGCAGGCCAGAGGGCCCAGCTGGCAGCACAGGGGGAGCTCAGTCTCCCACCCTCCCACCCTGTGCTCCCTCCTCACTGGGCCTCCGCAGCACCTGCCAAGGGCAGGGACCCCAGGCCCCTCTCACAGCACCAATACAGCCATGGCACTTGAGGACCAGCTGACCCTCTTCCCAATCACCCAGCAGAGAAGAGATGCCAGACAGGGTGGGCCCTTGGCACCAGCCCAAGATCCACACCCAGATACATGCCTGCCAGCACCCCAGGCTCCCCGAGGAACTGCCCACCCCCAGGCTCCCACCTTGCTCTCTGGCTACCATGAGCATGCGCCCTTTACAGACTGAGGCTCAGAGAGGCTGAGACACTGGCCTGAGGCCGCACAGTCAGGGAGCAGCAGAGCGGGGGTTTGAACCCAGGTCTAGGACCCTCTTGCCACCTCCTGGTTGGCCCCACCTTGGGGAGCCTCCAGGCTGATGGGGGAGCGCCAGCGCCACCCTCAGGAGAAGGGGGAAGCCAAAGCCTTGAAGATGAAAAACTTGGAACTAGGTCGCTTGACAGTTCCTCCAGCTGGAGTCCAGTGTGGCGGCGCAGGCAGGGGGACCAGAGGTGAGGGCAGGAGGGAACTTGTGCTGAGTTGAGCATCCCCTTCCCGAACAGGTTCAGCCAGGAAACTTTAGGACAGTCCCTGGGGTCTTGCACAGGTTGTGTGTGTGTCGGGGGGCGGGGGTAGGGAGGACAGGGTCAGGACATTTATGGAGGGCTCCGGCAGGGCAGTGGGGAGGGCCAGACCTGGCATGCTCCACCAGAAACAGAGACCGCAGCCGGGCGGGCCTCCACCACCCAGGTCAGAGGCTGTGGCATGGACACAGAGGGTGGAGCTGCTGGTACTGGGCCTCACAGGGCCACAAACCCGCCAGCCCCGGAGCCCAGCTGGGCCACCCATCCCCGGCCCAGCCCCACCGCCGAAGCCTGGGCTGCCAGAGGAGGACAGGCAGCCAGGTGCCCTCCCAGGGAGTGCCGGAGCCCCACTGACAGCCTTGGGCCACCCCATCCAGAGGACGCTGACCTGGGGAAGCAGCTGTGGCCAGAGCCTGTGTCCCCAAAACGGGAAGCAAAGGTGCCTCTTAGCCCCAGGAAAGCAAGAGCAACAGTTCAGCCCAAGGACTCTCTTCACCAGGTGGGGAAACTGAGGCCCTGCCTGGGTGATCGGGCCATGGGAAATGTGGCTTCTTCCTGCTGCCTGGGAGAGTCTTGACAAGCTCGGCACTCACCCCAGTGGGAAGGCAGAGCCCTAAGCTCAGAGGCAGGTGATGTGGGAGTGGCTGTTTTGGACCCCGGGGCTCCCAGAGGCCAGACCACCCAGCCTGACTGCCACCAGGATCCCACAGAGGACAGCCACACCCCTCCACTGCAGGGCTCCCGGGCATGGACCAGATGGGCAGGCAAACACCCTAGAGTACCATCAGTCTGCAGTGTTCTGTTTATATGCCTGTAGCCCACACCGTCCTGTCCAAAGATTGTGTGGTGGATTCCAGGAACGACACAATGCAGGTTAAAAACAAATCCACTCAATGAGAGCCAGTCACCATGAGAACAAACAGAAATGGTCAGTTCCCACAGAAGACATAAGACAAGTATCATGTGGTCCAGAGCTGAATAGTAGGTTTGCTGCGAGCTTCCTAGCAGACAAAGGAAAGGGGAACTGGACTTTGCTTGCTATGTAAGGGAGGAACCAGTTCTTCTGACTCTCGAGTATAAAATCCTTCCAGGACACTCCAGGGAGCCTGGGGAAGGCCTGGATCCATTCCACTACTCCACTTCAAACTACCACAAGCCCCTCCAGCAAGCCTCTGAGGAGCTCAAGGTTCAGGGATGACTTGCAGTCTCTCTCCTTCCCTGTCTATCACCTCTCAGTAGAGCGATCGTGAGGCTAGAGCCACCAGCAGCCTCCCCTGGAGTAAGCCCCCTCCCCCAACACACAAAGCTTGTGCTGGGACCCGCCAGCTGCCAGTCCTCTGCCTGCTTCTGGCTGACATCCAGGGGACAGCACTTCACATCCCTAAAGCTCAAACCCCCCCACCCCAGTCCCTGAAACCTCAGACCCACAAAAGAGGTAAGACAGCCACAAGGACGGGCCCCGGTGCCACCACCTACCAAGCCCAAGAGAGTCCCCGGGGACACCGCCACCCCCTGGGGACACCACCCGCCGGGGAGAAGGGAGCCCACCCAGGTCTCACAGAGGCTGCATGGTGCGGCCAGCCTGAACAGGCCCCCTCCAGCCCCTGAGCAGGTGATCTGAGCCCTCCACTCCCTGCCTCCAGCTCACAGCAGGTCCCGTCCCCGCTGAGTCACCTCATGCCCTGCCAGCTGGGAGAACACCTGGGTGTGGGCCAGGCCCAGGGAGCCCCGCCCCCCGTACCTCCCCTGGCTGCCTCCTGGGCTCAGCTGGGAATACTGCTGACACCAGGTGCCCCACCCTGAGGAGACCTGAGGTGCACACCACTGCCCCACACAGAGGTGGCCCAGCGGTGGATGGACCTCAGGCCAGGCTCCAGCAGTGGCGTGGGGAAGTGGGGCGACAGCCTGGGGGTCCAGAGACTCTCACCCCAGGTAGTAAACTTCCATTATCAACAAGTCAGGCTCAGCCGCCACCATCACAGCCAACTTGGGGGTGATAGACCCAGACCCCACAATCTGTGCCCTCAGAACGGCCCATCCAGGAGCCAAGAGGGTTTCCTAGGAGAAGTGACAGAGCTGGCAGGACCCCACCCCAACCTCAAGTCACATGAGAGGGTAAGGAAGGGCGACACTGACGGGTTGCCAAGAGGCTCCTGGGACAAGCAGACACCAGCCAGGCCACGGATGGGCAGGAGGACTCGGGCTCTCACCCACACCCACGAGAGTCGACTCCCAGCATCCAGAGATGCCTGCAACCAGGGCTCAACACCAGGAGCTGCATGGGGATGGGAGCCAGGGTCACTGTCCAGCCCAGCATGGATGGGTGGACACTGATAGTGGTTCTGGAGAGGAACCCCTGCCTGGGTGAGCCAGAGAGCTACAAAAGCTAAATAAGAATCGATCATTTTTCCAGCAGGAGTGATAATCAATTCAGTGCCAGTACTGACACTTCGAATGTCACCTGGTCTCCAGGGGAGTCACCACCTCCTCGTGACACATCTGGGCAGCAGCTGGAAGGGATCTCCAAGCAGGATGCCCCTCCCAAAGCAGAAAATGTTCCTTCGTGGGGGAGGGGGCCATGACTTTGTGGGACAAAGAGCCAGAATCCAGCCCCAGCAGCTCTTGGGGCGACCACCAGCAGGGAACAGGAGGAAAAGTCTGGTCACTCAGTCATTCAGCAAACATCTCCCAGTGACCAGGAACCCATTTCTGACCTGGCAGAGCTACCACCTAGAGTGGCACCCTGGACTGGGGTGGGGGACGAAGAAAGGGGTCTTGTGACCAGTTCATGGTGATGGCTGAGAACAGGGACAAGGAGGCAGGAAGAGGACAGGCCTGCCTTCAGCCCTTCTACTGAGTAGAAGGCGCTGGGCTGTGAGCCCCCACAGGGGCATCTCAGAGTTGAGGGGAATACCTAGGAAGGGGAAACTTCAGGGCCTCATGCCAGAGAGACTGGGAGGCTGGGGAGGAGGACAGTCTCTAGGGGCAGAGTTGGTGGGGCTACCAGGAAAAAAAGGGTCCATGGAGGCCACGAGCCAGTCCACAGAGCATGGCTCCAGATCACAGGGCCCCGAAACCATCACCTGAGAAGCAAGGCCTGGGGACTCCGGTGAGAGCAGAGAGTGGCACAGTGGAGGCACGGTGCAGAGCAGGGGCACAGCCAGAGGCCCCACTGGGATATCCCCCCACACCCAGGCCCAACACATGCCCTCCCCCCTGGCCAAGATGGGGCACTGGGGCTCAGAAAGAGGTGAAGGGCACTGGATAGCCCCAGGAGGACCATGGTCGCCCTCGCTGCCCAGACAAGGAAACTGAGACAGGCTCTGGGAGATGAGCATGCAGGGCAGCACAAGAGAAGCAGGCCTAAGACCCAGGCCACTGGATGGCCAGCCAGGCTCCAGCCACCACATCCAACCCTCGACAGGCACGCAAAGCCCCAGACCCAGCAAGAGCCTCCTGCCCTCCTCAGCTAACAGCAGCACAGCAGTTACGGGCTGAGAGTGTGCCCCACCTGGTCCCTGATCCATAAACCTGAGAGATGGATACCAAGGTGGTCCCCTGATCCAGAGGAGGACACCAAAGCCAAGAGGTCTCCAGGAACCCACTCGAGGCCCCACCATAGGGAGCTGTCAACTGGCAGTAGAATAGGACAGCCCTAACAGGGACCCTGGGAACAGAGTGTGGGGTGGCCACAGGCTGGTTTAAGGACCAAGTTTGAGGTGACCCACCAGGGTAGCCCTAGACTCTCTAAACCATCTCTCCAACAAGGAGCCCCAAGGTGAGGGTCTCTGAGGCCAATCAGGGGTCCCAGCCCCAGCCCCGGACCCCCTGTGGGAGTCCAACAAGTCACCTGCATCTCTTGAACTCAGTAGAGCCAAGCGTGAGACAGGCAAATGGAGGCAAACCAAAATTGTCTACAAACTGTCAAGTGCTGTCCTCAAGGAAGCTCATCTCCCCATGATATAAAACAAGAAACAGACACCTGGGGAAAATCCGAGAACACTAACCCTAAGCCCCAGTGTCACCCTGGCCTTGGAGAGCAAAGTCCACAGTCCCAGATAGTGTGCCGGGCTCCAAGGAGCATCCACTGGGGCTCGCCCACAGTCGGGTCCCCTCAGCCCCGAAGAGATCTCCCTCCAAACCAGAAGCAGAAGCACCACCACCACCCACCACAACCCAGCCACCACCTCCACATCCCTGAAGGAAGCTCTGGGGAAGGCAGGGTAGGGCTGTAGGCAGAGGCTCAGCTGAGGGTGGGGGGAGTCATAGGCCACATAGGCAACAAGACAGTGAGGCCTCAGCTCAGAGAGAAGCCCCCAGACTCTGTGGAGAAACAATGAGCAATGAGACCCCCCTCCCCTCAGGCACAGCACCCTACAGGTTGGGCCCATGTGACAAAGGAGAGCTGCAGGTCACGTCAGTTCCTGGAGAACACACACAGCAGGGGACAGGAACCCCCAGAGCAGAACAAAGCCCTAGCCCACATTCCCCACCAGGACCCTGGTCTGCCGAGTGTCAGGGGCAGCCGGGAATGGGGTAAGCCCCCACTTGGCACTGATGAGTAGACAGTGTCAAAGGCCAAACTCAGGGAGGCCAGAGATGAGTAGCTAGGGGCTTCTAGGCTGAGCTGTTTGTGGGAAGAGATCACTGACATCTTCCCCCCCATAAGGAGCCTCAAACCCTCCAGGAACTGACGTGACCTGCAGCTCTCTACATGGGACCCCCGCCCCCCCAGGCCTGCCTGCCACCAGTGGCCTCCTCTTCTCATCTGGTCTAGGGTAGGACCACAGCCTGGGGACTGTCAGTGTCCCCAACCAAGGCCCACTCCAAGAGTGGGGAGGCCAACTGGGCCACACACATCCCTCCTGTCTCTGAACTGTTTCCCTTAGTGGGGAAGCAAGATGACCCTGTAGCTCTGGCCAGCCCTCAGGTGATCTGTCCCAAATCGCCCTCTCCGAGAGGCCTGCCAGGGTCCTCTGCCATCTTGTAAACTAGACACAGGTGGTCTGGGGCACAGAGCCTGACAAAAGCTGCAGCCTTCCCAGAGCAGCAGATGCCCATGGGTCCTCTCCCAGCCACAAAGAGAAGCTGTGGCACCTCAACCCCAGTCGAGGTTCCCAAGGCCTGGAGAGGGAGCCCAGAGCAGAAACCCGCCTGGCACGTCGTTCCCCTCTGCTCTGCCCCAGACAGGGAACTCAGGGTCTCACCCCACCCCCAGCCCCAGCCCTCCTTGGACAACTATATTTAGATTCAATGGGGATTATGTGGACTTCCCAGGAACTCTTTCAAAAAGGCTTAAGGTCAGGCAGGCGGCTTCCTCTGGAGACCCCCACCTCCCCAGCCTCTGCAAACTTCCAGTGTGCATTGTTCTGGAACAATGGTCCCTGCTCCTTCCAAGACCAGGGCCAGCCCATTCGCTGGAAGACCCAGCAGAACCCTCTCCCAGCCCACACCTGCAGGTAGGGCTGGAACCTGGGGAGCCCAGAGGCCCACCAAGCCAGTTCGCAGACAGGTGGCCCCTGCCTGGGGTGATTGCGGGATGTGTGAGACGACAGTTCTTATCCACCACACTTGGAGAAGGCAGGCAGGGATCCCCCACCCAGCTGCTGGGAGGGCATCCACTCTCTCACCCTCCATGCCCCAGGTGTGCAATTTCCAGATGCCTGGCTGGGGGCCCAGGTTCCCGAAGGGCCACAAGGAACCAGATAACCTCTGGATGCCGGCAGGGCAGGAGCCGCCTCCCCCTGGGTGGAGTCCCTGCCATCGGTTGGCTCCCTTTCCCCTCCCATGCCTACCTGTGTTCCAGCTGTGAGCCACCTGCCTGGGGGAGAAATGCCAACACACCCCTTCCCATTCCACAGCAGAACCCCTTAGGATAAGCTGTTCCAACTCACACACGTAACAGACGGGGAAACTGAGGCCCACAGAGGAGAAGAGCCCTGTTGCAGCAGGGCTGGAGTGGAATGCGCCTCCGGCCAAGTCCCGAGGTCTCCCCAGCTGCAGAGTGGCCCTGCCTGGAGGGCCGGGTCTGAGTGAGATCACTTACCCGGAGAGGCGTCCCGGGCCCGCTGACCAGCTTCCATGCCTGTCGCTTGAGCTCCACGAGCTTCGTGTGGCAGTGGCGGCACCAGCCGCCTCCGCCGGCCGGGTGG